>NC_063160.1:10692500-10775494 GCF_020921035.1 Rhodamnia argentea
AGCTCGCTCAACGGACGAGGCGACTCGGCGCCGAGCTGGACCAATCACGGCTCCCCAATTCAAGACGTTGACCCCCTGACGAGACACGTCAGCTCCGTCTTCTTCCTCCCTCCAACGACTCAACGGACGGCCGGGAGCTTCCGGCGACGATCCAACGGCGAAATCTCGACCAAAATTCATGAAACCAATTCCTATCGACTCGTCTTAAACCCTAGATCAACATATCTCGGAATCAGGCATTTCTATTGACTAAATTACGAGAATCGAACTACACACAGTCGGCCATCGCCGAGATCAAACAAGTATAATCCAACCAAATCAGAGCAATTAATCAATATACAAGCATCATAGAAGGTTCAGGAAACTTACCTCAAGCTCGGATCGAGCTCGCACGGGTTGGAATGGTCTGACCAGTGTTCGGTCAGACCGTGAGATGTTGAAGGTTCGACTCGGGGATTTAGATAGAATCGATGCAAAAACAAGATGCGATCAAGGTCGGTGATGCTCAAGGATCAAAACGCACACCTCAATTGAAAGGATTATACTCGGGAGACCGAGATGCCATAGTCGCACGGTGAGATTGTCGCGAAGTGGACTCACCGGTTTTGGAAGCTTGAAGACGATTGAGCCGTGCCGATCACCTCTCCTGGACTCGATTTGGCCTGAATCAAACCGGCGAAGGTCTCACGGTCTCGGTCCGCAACTTGAGCTCAAGCTTCGCGCGAGAGCTTTTCTCTCTCTCCCTCTCGCTTTCTCTTTCTATTCGGTTACTCGACGAGCACAAATGAGCCTCCCCTTGCTCTAGAATCCTCTCTGGCTTTTATAGTGGACTTTTGAAATTTGGCGCGTCGGGCGTGAGCTGGCCGAGGGTAATTCACGTGCGCCCACGTGATTTCAGGCCCGCCGGACGGTGACGGAATCACTAGGATTCCGTCCAAGTCCATTAGACGTCCGTTGAGTCCAAGCGAGTGTCAATTGCACGCGTTTTTGCCAAGTTTGACTTTTCTGTGCAGCCGTGACTTTGACCGGTAATGCCGCCGTCCTCCGGCGACGATTGGCCGTAACGTCGACGGCAATCGACGCACATTGACCTGATACACAAAAGCCCTAAGTCAATTGGATCAATTAGGATCGAATTGACGTTCAATTTGATCACCAAAGTTCGTTTTCAATTCTGCAAAAATGGGATGGTCGCGCGAGGAAGAAGAAGCACTTGTTCGGACCGGTTCGACCGGTGGTCGACCGGTCCGAACCGGTTCGAGACAGTGAATCTTGCACAATTTTCAAAATTAATCAAAATTGACTGGGAATTTTTGTAATTAAACTGCAAAATTGAACTCGGGGGCCTGGATATTATCTAGAAATGTGTTTTTGCCCAAAATTTCCCATCAATTTCTATGAAAACCCCAAATTTTTCAATATTGCCAATTTGGGGAAATGTTCAATTGGGTGTCAATTTAATTAAATTGGACCACGAGACCTATGCCAATTGATTCAGAATGTATGAAAACATAGGGGAACGGTCCAATTTTACTATGATAGTCCCTCAATTAAAAGTAATTTCAAAATTGGGCAAATTGAGGGACTAAATTGCAAACATTTTTTGGGGATTTGGCCTAATTCATGCAATTCATGCAATTGATGGTGCAATTGATCGAATTAAAGTTCAAAGGGGCTACAATTGAATGTCTAAACTCCAAATGTGCAAAAATTGCAAATAAAAAGACTCAATTGGTATTTTTGTGCAAATTCAACTCTAGGTATTGTGAAGGAACACCTAAAATTGAACTCAATTTTTGACTTTTCTTGAGGTCAATATGAAAAGGGAATTAAAAGAAAAATATTGGACATTTTTTTGTATTTTTGTGACCTCGAAAAGTATTTTTTATGAATTTTGAAGTATTTTCCTATTTTCCGAAAATATTAAAAAATGCGAAAAATATGAAAAATTATTTTTTGTTCCAAATTGGTTCCTTAAGCTTGGCCAAGGCTTCCAATGTTGATTTTAAATTTTTTTTTGATTTTTTGGTGAATTTTTAGTGAATTTCGGAAAATAAAACTAAAGGAAAACCGACTAAAAAATTCAGGTGTCAACAGTTGCCCCTCTTTGGAAGTAATCTCGGTTAGAGGTTGCTTTCAAAGACAAGGTGACACCTGGATCCTTAATCGACTCTGTTGGGGAAAAATCTAAAGAAAATAAGTCTTGACATTCAATTGCCTTACCTCTGCCATTAAAGTTCTAACTCCGTGGGGAATTGTTTTTGTTCATGCTCATTTATATGAAAGAGAGATAAGAAGAGGGAGACTTACTTGTAGCTCACCTGTCTATGGTTTGAGATTTGTCGATCCGAGGTTGAAAAGTTGAGTGTACGGAATTACCTTCGAATGAATGGCGAGATTTGCAATGGTCGGCGTCCATCCGGTGTCGAGTGGTGATTTGAAGACTTAGAAGGGAGGTTCACCCTTGTAACAAAGGGGTTTCACCTATTTAAAATGGGTTTGACTATCCACTGGGGATTCATCATTTAAAAGAGGGCAGATCGGCTTTCATCTAGGAAGCTACTCACCGTCTGGAAAGGAGGTTCACCCTTGTAACAAAGGGGTTTCACCTATTCAAAAGAGATTGGCTATCCTCCATGCGAGGACTCATCATCTAAAAAGCAGATCGGCTTTTGTCTATGCAGCTACTCACCGTCTGAGGGGGAGGTTCACCCTTGTAACAAAGGGGTTTCACCTATTTAAAAGAGATTGGTTGTCCTCCATGCGGGGACTCACCATCTAAAAAGCAGATCGGCTTTCGTTTATGCAGCTACGCACCGTCTGAGGGGGAGGTTCACCCTTGTAACAAAGGGGTTTCACCTATTTAAAAGAGATTGGTTATCCTCCATGCGGGGACTCACCATCTAAAAAGCAGATCGGCTTTCGTCTATCCAGCTACTCACTGTCTGAGGGGGAGGTTCACCCTTGTAACAAAGGGGTTTCACCTATTTAAAAGAGATTGGCTATCCTACATGTGGGGACTCACCATCTAAAAAGCGGATCGGCTTTCGTCTATCCAGCTACTTACCGTTCGAGAGGGAGGTTCACCCTTGTAACAAAGGGGTTTCACCTATTTAAAAGAGATTGGTTATCCTCCATGCGGGGACTCACCATCTAAAAAGCAGATCGGCTTTCGTCTATGCAGCTACTCACCGTCCGAGAGGGTGCCATCTGAGGACCTAGGTTGACTAGTGTACCTACAGAGCTCAAACCCTATTTCAAATTTTCTAAAAAGCAGATCGGCTTTCGTCTATCCAGCTACTCACCGTCCGAGAGGGTGCCATCTGAGGACCTAGGTTGACTAGTGTACCTACAGAGCTAAAACCCTACTTCAAATTTTCAAATAAGCAGATCGGCTTTCGTCTATCCAGCTACTTACCGTCCGAGAGGGTGCCATCCGAGGACCTAGGTTGACTAGTGTACCTACAGAGCTTAAACCCTATTTCAAATTTTCAAATAAGCAGATCGGCTTTCGTCTATGCAGCTACTCACCGTCCGAGAGGGTGCCATCTGAGAACCTAGGTTGACTAGTGTACCTACGGAGCTCAAACCCTATTTCAAATTTTCTAAAAAGCAGATCGGCTTTCGTCTATGCAGCTACTCACCGTCCGAGAGGGTGCCATCCGAGGACCTAGGTTGACTAGTGTACCTAGGTTGACTAGTGTACCTACTGAAACTCAAACCCTATTTCAAATTTTCTAAAAAGGGGATCCGAGGACCTAGGGATGCCGGAAGACCTGCAGAAAATCCAAGTTAGTCAAATCTTTAAAATGTAACTTTTCCGAGGATTTGGGATCACCGGGGAACCTGCAGAAAGTTCAATCAAATATCGTTAGAATGACAATTTCAAGTTTTGGAGAGAAACTCAAGAATTCCAAACAAATTTTCAAAGAATAATTGCGAGGGAAATGTATCCAATCACAAGTTCACATTTTCACTAGGGATGGATTTTGAATGTCACATCCCGAGTGTTTTACAAAAAGGGGTGTTTTAAAAGTTTTTCAAAATGGTTTTCCTTCATCCAAGAGGGCTTCTCACCATTTGGGAAGGCTTTTCTTAAAATTCAATTCTGCTCACAAGAAACCTAACCTCGAGGTTTCGGGATCATTCGAGATGCATACAATCCGACTAATCGTAGAAGGCATTCTAAAATGGACCGTAATTCGGGCCAGGTCAAAGGCTTACCAAAGGATACTCATTTTGAGGCTTAGAAATGAATTTTGATCCGAAATAGCTTCTTCGGGTCTACAAGTCAAGAACCTTGAAGTCATGATAAGACAGGATTGTACTTACCTCTTTAAGCGGTAGCTTCCTGTATGATTTCTTGCATCAACCTGAAACACCTCTTAGATCGGAAAAGTTTTGGTGACAGGTTGTATCTTGGTTTAAGGTGGGCTCTTTAAGAATGGCCATATTTTCAGAAAGAGGGATGAACTTTGGCGATCACCTTGATATTTTTCTAGCATTCATTTGCTTTTGCAATAGATTCATGATCATTCTTTCTTCAATTGACTTTGAGGATTTTCATCTTTTTATCTGGATGATTTTTCTTCAGGATTTTCCCCTTTTCGGGGTGTTCTTTTCATGGGCTTTGGCCTTGCTTTTACCAGGCACTTTGCTTTTTCTAGCCCTTTCATTTCTCATCATTTTTTGCATTAACTGGCTTTTTGTAGATCAGCATCAAAATTTTTCCGATCATGCTTTTTGACTCATTGCTAGTTATCCTTTCGTTTTGCCCTAGTGTGGGGAGGTGATCACCAACAAGGGTTTAGAAATGATTATTCAAAGGCTCAAATTGGCTTTTCAAAGGGTAAGTGTTTGGGATATAAAAATGAAGTGCTTTTCTTCACTTTGAGGTGTTCCAAGTCTCTGCCAGAAATCACCTGAAGCTATCATAAAAAGATTGATGCAGGTTAGCACAATAAAGTCTTACCCGATCTTTTCTCCAAGGAAATCATCCAATGAACCTCCAAATATGCCCCAGTGTAGGGTGGTTCTTGACAGGGTTATATTCATAAAATTTTCCCTTTTTGGCTCAAAGTGGTTATCAAGGGGTATAAATGTGTATGGATAATTTTGAAATGGAAATGCCTTTCATCATTTCAATCCATGTAATCACCGCGAATGATCCCTACGTCCCAAAATTAAGCTCTTTCGCTCTATCACTCTCACTCATCGCTCAAGTGTATCGGGGACGTGTTTAAGGACAAAGTTTGCCTCTTTTCACTTGAAGGATCATTCTCTTGAAAAGCTTTCAAAACATGCCCTTCTTATAGAAACTCAGGGCGTTTTCATCAAAATTCATCGTTTGCAAAATGTTCTCATCAAAAGATATATTCAAAAGATGTTTTTGTAATTTGGAAGGAATGCTTCTTTGAAAGGGCCTTGTGGCTCTATAAATCCAAATTTTCAATTTCAAGCATGACAGTGTATGAAAATACTTTGTAAAAGAAGAGAACCTCAAACCTGTTTTCTTCAAATATTGACTTTTATCCCCTGTAAAAAACAAAAGGAAACAATCAGATAAAGATGTTCAAAATTTCAAATCCCGAAGTGATTTCTTCTCATCTACTTCGGACGTTGATTCCTGTTTCCTGTAAAAACAAAAGGAAACAATCAGTTAAAGATGTTCAAAATTTTAAATCCCGAAGTGATTTCTTCTCATCTCCTCCGGATGTCGACTCCCGTTTCTCGTAAAAACAAAAGGAAACAAGTCAGTTCAAGATATTCAAAATTTTAAGTTCCGAAGTGACTTCTTCTCATCTACTCCAGACGTTGATTCCTATTTCCCGTAAAAACAAAAGGAAACAAGTCAGTTCAAGATGTTCAAAATTTTAAGTTCCGAAGCGACTTCTTCTCATCTCCTCCGGATGTCAACTCCTGTTTCCTGTAAAAACAAAAGGAAACAAGTCAGTTCAAGATATTCAAAATTTCAAATCCCGAAGTGATTTCTTCTCATCTACTTCGGACACTGACTCCCGTTTCCCGTAAAAAGAAAAGGAATCAATTAGTTGAAGATATTCAAAATTTCAAATCCCGAAGCGACTTCCTCCTGTCTTCTTCGGACGTTGGCTCCAGTTTCCTGTAAAAACAAAAGGAAACCATCAGTTAAAGATATTCAAAATTTCAAATCCCGAAGCGACTTCCTTCTGTCTTCTTCGGATGTTTACCCTTGTTTCCTGTAAAAACAAAAGGAATCAATCGATTAAAGATATTCAAAATCTGTGATCCAAAATAACAGATAACTTCCCTGTTTTGATCAATTGCTCTGCAAAGTTCTTCATGATTCCCAGTCCACCTACAAAATACAAACGTATGCAAGTGCATGTATATGAATGTCATGCGAATGCAAAATCTTTATGTGACTCAGATACGCTCATCAATCGCTCTGAAGCTCAATTTATTTCAAGGAAAATATCTCTTCACGGCGTCTGCATTTCTTGGACTCGCCAATTCTTCTCCATCTATGTTTACAAGTATAAGAGCTCCCCCGGATAAGACCTTCTGAATCACGTAGGGGCCTTCATAATTTGGCATAAATTTTCCTCCTGGATGTTGGGCATTTGGGAGCATTTTCTTCACAACTAGCATCCCTATTTCAAAATTTCTGGGCTTGACCTTCTTGTTAAAAGCTCTGGCTACTTTCTTCTGATAGCTTTGACCATGGCAGATGGCCCTTAATCGTTTTTCATCAATCAAATTCAATTGTTCATGTCTCTGTTGTCGCGACCCTCCGGAAATTTTTCCGGGCGGAATAGGGCTAACGAGCCGATCCCTTAATTTTTTATAACCCCTGTTGTCGGCGGGGTATTTTCTAGGATCGCGGATCCCTCCCAAGACCCATTACTCGAATCGCGATGTCGGGTAAAAATTATCGAATATCGAAATTGACCTTGTGTGGTCGGGTGGCATGTGCGATGTGTACATGCAATTTGGAGTCGCCACCGATCGATTTATTGGAAGGTACGATCGGAAAACCTTACCGAGCGGTTGGGAGAAACCGTTCGGTTCCGCGAAAACCGGAGATTTTGGGTGCGGGGACTTGGTTACGCCAAATTTTATATTTGACGCCCTTTCGGTTACCGATATTGATTGTTTTTCTAACCTAAGAATTCATACGGATGTAATATCGGGTGAGGTAGGCCCTAACAATTCTAAGTTTTCATGCGGATAGGAATTTTCTATCCTAATCAATCACAATCAGAAAAAATAATGCGCAATCAAAAATCATTACAATCAATCAAATCAATCAATCAAAATTTGACATGTCTAAAATGGCCCTATCGACCCACACAAAAAATCGAATTTAGGTTTCGGGGTGGTTTGGTAAAAATTTGGGGCGGAAGGCCCGGAAGGGTAGAATGGTCATTTTTGGGAGTTCGGGACCCGAAAATCACAAAATTGGGGTCGGGCCAGTTGAAAGTGGCCATTTCCCAATTTTTGTGATTTTATGGAATTTTTCTATTTTTTTCTATTTTTTTGGAATTTTTATTTATTTTCTAAAAATATTTGGAAATTTCCGGATCGAAATTAATCAACCCTCGAAGTCTCAAAAATTTTTGATCCAGACTTTTTGAGTCCCGAATCGATCTAGGAATTTTTAGAATTTTTTTATGAAAATCTGGGAATTTTTATGAATTTTCTAAGTATTTTTGCAATTTTTTTTGGATTTTTTTGGAAATTTCTTTTTTTATTTTTTTTTATTTTTTATTAAAGAACCGGGCCGAGTCAAACCGGTCAACGGCCGGTCAACCCGGTCCGACCGCCTTGGACTCGCCCGCGATACCTAAAACGGCGCCGTTCCTATTTAAACTATTTATTATTTTTTATTTTTTGTTTTTATTTTTTGATTTTTTTCTAATACGTTTTCTAATATCCGAATATATATATACAAAAACGATGGACGGCTGAGATCAATTCCTGGATCAATCTCAGCCGTCCGAACGCTTACGATCAAAACGACGTCGCCTTGGTCTATACTCCCGAAACGACGCCGCAACGCTTGAATCAAGTGGACGGCCACGATTAAACCTTAAACCCGATCTAGACCGTCCATCCACTCATGGTCAAAACGACAACGCTTCGGTTAATACACCGAACGGCTGCGATTAATCCTAGGTCTGATCTCGGCCGTCCGTTCTAGATCCGCCCTAAACGACGACGCTTCAATTAGTATATTGAACGGCTGCGATTAATCCTAGCTTAGATCCCAGCCGTTCATTCCCGATCTACCTAAAACGACGTCGCAACATCTACACCGAACGGCACCGTTTTCGCGTTTTTTATTTTCTACCTAATATAAACTAATTATCTAATATCTAAAAAAAAAAAGAGCGATCCAACGGCCGAGAATCAAACCTACCTAATTATCTCGGCCGTTGGATCGAGCCCGATCGGCTCGCTCGCGCCAACGGCCGAGCGGATCGGACTCCACTGGACCAATCCTATCACGACACCTAAGCACGCTGACCAACTTTGATCGCCACGTCATCGTCGTCTTCTTCGCGGCGACGACACGACAGAACGGACGGCCGAGGCTTCCCGGCGAGATCCGACGGTGAAACCTCGGCCGATCAACCCCAAACCTACACCAAACTATTCCTAATGATCTCCGGATTAACATACTAAAGAATCAAAACATTTCAACGGCTAAATCACAAGAAATAAGCCATATACGATCACGGCATCTCAAACTTCAATCATGCAATATCGAGCATAACAATGCAATCAAAGCTTCAGGTACTATAATATCAAGTTAAGGACACTTACCTCGGACTCCGATCGAGCCCGGCGTTGCGATTTGCACTGGCCGAAGATCGGCCGAACCGAGAAATGTTGGAGATTTGATTCAGGTGACTCGGGCGAAATCAATGCAGAAAAAGGATGCGATGATGGTCGGGGATGCACAAGGATAAAAAGGCACAAATTAATTGTAAAGATCGTGCTCGCATAAGTGATATGCCATGATCGCACCGTGAGGAAACCAGAAGCTCGACTCACCCGATTTGGACGTTTCAAGCGGTCGGAGCTGGTGCGATCGAATCGTCTGAGCTTGGAGGAAGTTCCGGTGACGATCCGCCGTGCCGATTTGGCCTGGATTGGCCGGACCGAAGTACTTGCAGACTTGTTCGAAGCTCCGGCGATGGAAGCCACTCGAGAGCTTCTCTCTCTATCTATCTCACTCTCTCTCTATTCAGTTGGATCTCGCGAGCACAATGAACCTCCTCTTCGCAATTCTCGAAGCTTCTCCCCTTTTATACCCATTTTGAATTTTAGCGCGTCGGGAGCTTGAGTCGGCGAGGTAATCACGTGTCGACCACGTGATTTTTGGTCGCCGGACGGTGACGGAATCGGTTGTGATTCCGTCACCGTCCGTTAGACCTACCGTTGAGCTAAAATGGACGAGAATTGCACTCTGGTTCAAGAACATTGACTTTTGTTGCGCCGAACCTTTGACCGGCGACTGCGATCACCTCCGGCGGCCGTTGGTCGCGCCGTTGGCGCCAATCGATGCGGGCTATTCCTATGAACAAAACCCCTCCAGCAATTGATTCGATTAAGCTTGAATTGGTCTTCAATTTGAGTGATGAATCTCGGCCTTCAACCTGCAATTCGTGCGAGTAAGTTGGGGAAGATGAAGTATCATGCTCGGACCGGTTCGACCGGTCCGACCAGTGGTCGACCGGTCTCGAACCGGTTCGATGCAGGTTGAATTTTCACAATTTTCAAAATTAAACGAAATCGGTTGGGAATTTTTGAAATTAATCTTCAAAATTGCACTTAGGGGCCCGGATATTACTTAGAAATGTGTTTTTGCCCAAAATTACCCATCAATTTCTATGAAAACCCCAAATTTTCAATTTGCCCAAATTGGGGAAAAGTTCAATTGAGTGTCAATTTGACCAAATTGGGCTACGAGACCTATGCCAATAGATTCAGAATGTGTTAAAACCCTAGGGGTGATCCAATTGTGTATAGAAAATTCCTCAATTGAAAGTAATTTCAAAAATTGTAAATTGAGGGACTAAATCGCAAATATTTTGGGGATTTTGTGCAATTCGCGCAATTTAGGGTGCAATTGATCAAATTGAAGTTCAAAGGGACCACAATTGAATGTCTAGAGTCCAAATGTGCAAAAATTGCAAATAAAGAGATTCAATTGGTATTTTTTGTGCAAATTCAACTCTAGGTATTGTGAAGGAACACCTAAAATTGAACTCAATTTTCAATTTTTCTTGAGGTCAATATGAAAAGGGAATTAAAAGAAAAATATTGGATATTTTTGTGTATTTTTGTGACCTCGAAAGGTATTTTTTATGCATTTTCTAATATTTTCCTATTTCCCGAAAATATTAAAAAAATGTGAAAAATATGAAAAATTATTTTTTGTTCCAAATTGGTTCCTTAAGCTTGGCCAAGGCTTCCAATGTTGATTTTTTAATTTTTTTGATTTTTTTGTGAATTTTTAGGAATTTTTGGAAAATAAAACTAAAAGAAAATTGATTAAAAATCGAGTGTCAACAGTTGCCCCTCTTTGAAAGAAATCTCGGTTAGAGGTTGCTTTCAAAGACAAGGTGACACCTGGATCCTTAATCGACCTTGCTGGGGAAAAATCTAAAGAAAATAAGTCTTGACATTCAATTGCTTTACCTTTCTTTGTTAAAGCTCTGACTCCGTGGGGAATTATTTCAATTCATGCTCGTCTTGTGTGAAAGAGAAATGAGAAGAGAGAGACTTACCCGTAGCTCACCTGTCTATGGTTTGAGATTTGTCGATCCGAGGTTGAAAGATTCGGTGTATGGAATTACCCGTGAATGGCGCGACGAGATTTGTAATGGTCGGCGTCCGTATGATGTCGAGTGGTGGTTTGAAGATTTGGAAGGAAGGTTCACCCTTGTAACAAAGGGGTTTCACCTATTTAAAATGGGTTTGACTATCCACTAGGGATTCATCATTTAAAAAAGGGGGCAGATCGGCTTTCGTCTATGCAGCTACGCCGTGTCGAAAGGAGAGGTTCACCCTTGTAACAAAGGGGTTTCACCTATTTAAAAGAGATTGGCTATCCTCCATGCGGGGACTCACCATCTAAAAAGCGGATCGGCTTTCGTCTCTCCAAGCTACTAACCGTCGAGGGGGAGGTTCACCCTTGTAACAAAGGGGTTTCACCTATTTAAAAGAGATTGGCTATCCTCCATGCGGGGACTCACCATCTAAAAAGCGGATCGGCTTTCGTCTCTCCCGGCTACTAACCGTCGAGGGGGAGGTTCACCCTTGTAACAAAGGGGTTTCACCTATTTCAAAGAGATTGGCTATCCTCCATGCGGGGACTCACCATCTAAAAAGCAGATCGGCTTTCGTCTCTCCAACTACTAACCGTCCGAGAGGGTGCCATCTGAGGACTTAGGTTGACTAGTGTACCTACAGAGCTCAAACCCTATTTCAAATTTTCTAAAAAGCAGATCGGTTTTCGTCTCTCCAGCTACTAACCGTCTGAGGGGGAGGTTCACCCTTGTAACAAAGGGGTTTCACCTATTTCAAAGAGATTGGCTATCCTCCATGCGGGGACTCACCATCTAAAAAGCAGATCGGCTTTCGTCTCTCCAGCTACTCACCGTCCGAGAGGGTGCCATCCGAGGACCTAGGTTGACTAGTGTACCTACGGAGCTCAAACCCTATTTCAAATTTTCAAATAAGCAGATCGGTTTTCGTCTCTCCAGCTACTAACCGTCTGAGAGGGAGGTTCACCCTTGTAACAAAGGGGTTTCACCTATTTCAAAGAGATTGGCTATCCTCCATGCGGGGACTCACCATCTAAAAAGCGGATCGGCTTTCGTCTCTCCAGCTACTCACCGTCCGAGAGGGTGTCATCTGAGGACCTAGGTTGACTAGTGTACCTACAGAGCTCAAACCCTATTTCAAATTTTCAAATAAGCAGATCGGTTTTCGTCTCTCCAGCTACTAACCGTCTAAGGGGGAGGTTCACCCTTGTAACAAAGGGATTTCACTTATTTCAAAGAGATTGGCTATCCTCCATGCGGGGACTCACCATCTAAAAAGCGGATCGGCTTTCGTCTCTCCAGCTACTCACCGTCCGAGAGGGTGCCATCTGAGGACCTAGGTTGACTAGTGTACCTACAGAGCTCAAACCCTATTTCAAATTTTCAAATAAGCAGATCGGTTTTCGTCTCTCCAGCTACTAACCGTCTGAGGGGGAGGTTCACCCTTGTAACAAAGGGGTTTCACCTATTTCAAAGAGATTGGCTATCCTCCATGCGGGGACTCACCATCTAAAAAGCGGATCGGCTTTCGTCTCTCCAGCTACTCACCGTCGAGAGGGTGCCATCTCGAGGACCTAGGTTGACTAGTGTACCTACGAGCTCAAACCCTATTTCAAATTTTCAAATAAGCAGAGGATTTGAGGACCCGGGAATGCTAAAAGACCTGCAGAAAATCCAAGTTAATCAAATCTTTAAAATGTAACTTTTCCGAGGATTTGGGATCACTAGGGAGCCTGCAGAAAGTTCAATCAAACATCATTAGTATGACAATTCTAAGTCCCGAGGAGAGACTTAAGAATTCTTAGACAAATTTTCAAAGTGTATTTGCGAAAGAAATGTATCCAATCACAATTTCAAATTTTTAGCGAGGATGGATTCTGAATGACACATCCCGAGTGTTCTACAAAAAGGTTGTCTTAAAATTTTTCCAAAAGGGTTTTCCTTCATCCAAGAGGGCTTCTCACCATTTTGGAAAGGCTTTTCTTAAAATTCGAATCTGCTCTCGGAAAACCTAACCTTGAGGTTTCGGGATCATTCGAGAAGCATACAATCCGACTAATCGTAGAAGGCATTTTAAAAGGGACTGTAATTCAGGCCAAGTCAAAGGCTTATCAATGGATATTCAATTTAAGGTTTAGAAATGAATTTTGATCAAAAATAGCTTCTTCGGGTCTACAAGTCAAGAACCTCGAAGACATGATAAGACATGATTGTACTTATCTCTTTAAGCGGTAGCTTCCTGTGTGATCTCTTGCATCAACCCGAAACACCTCTTAGATCGGAAAAGTCTTGGTGACGGGTTGTATCTTGGCTTAAGGTGGGCTCTTTAAGAATGGCCATATTTTCAAAAGAGGGGTGAACTTTGGTGATCATCTTGACATTTTTCAACTTTCATTTGCTTTTGTAGTAGATTCATGATCATTTTTTGCTCAATTGACTTTGAGGATTTTCCTCTTTTCATCTTGATGATTTTTCTTTAAGATTTATCTCTTTCCAGGGTGCTCTTTTCATGGGCTTTGGCCTTGCTTTTACCAGGCACTTTGCTTTTTCTAGCCCTTTCATCAATCTTTACATTGACTGGCTCTTTTGGAGACCGGTATCAAAATTCAAAGTTCTTCCGATCATGCTTTTTGATTCATCGCTGGTTATTCCTTTATTTGCCCCGGTGTAGGGAGGTGATCACCAACAAGGGTTTAGAAATGAAAATTCAATGGCTCAAATTGGCTCTTCAAAGGATAAGTGTTTAGGGATATAGAAATGAAATGCTTTTCTTCACTTTGAGGTGTTCCCGGTCTCCGCCGGAAATCACCCGAAGTTATCACAAAAAGATTGATGCGAGTCAGTACAATAAAGTCTTACCCGATCTTTTCTCCAAGGAATCATCTATTGAACCTCCAAATATGCCCCATTGTGGGGTGGTTCTTGACAGGGTTATATTCATAAAATTCTCCCTTTTTGGCTCAGAGTGGTTATCAAGGGATACAAATGTGTATGGATAATTTTGAAATGGAAATGCCTTTCATCATTTCAATCCATGTAATCACCGCGAATGATCCCTACGTCCCAAAATTAAGCTCTTTCGCTCTATCACTCTCACTCATCGCTCAAGTGTGTCAGGAACGTGTTTAAGGACAAAGTTTGCCTCTTTTCATTTGAAGGATCATTCTTTTGAAAAGCTTTCAAAGCATGCCCTTTTATAGAAACTCGGGGCGTTTTCATCAAAATTCATCGTTTGCCAAATGTTCTCATCAAAGATAATATTCAAAAGATGTTTCTGTAATTTGTAAGGAATATTTCTTTGAAAGGGCCTTGTGGCTCTATAAATCCAAGTTTTTCAATTTCAAGCACGACGGCGTATGAAAATTCTTTGTAAAGAAAGAGAACCTCAAACCTGTCTTCTTCAAATATTGGCTTCTGTCCCCTGTAAAAAACAAAAGGAAACAATCGGTTCAAGGTATTCAAAATTTTAAGTTCCGAAGCGATTTCTTCTCGTCTCCTTCGGACGTTGACTCCCGTTTCCTCCTTCGGATGTTGACTCCCGTTTCCTGTAAAAACAAAAGGAAACCATCGGTTAATGATATTCAAAATCCGTAATCCAAAGTAATAGACAAACTTCCCTGTTTTGATCAATTGCTCTGCAAAGCTCTTCACGATTCCCAATCCACCTACAAAATACAAACGTATGCAAATGCATGTATGCAGATGTCATGCGAATGCAAAATTCTATGTGACTCGGATCTGCTTATTAATCGCTCCGAAGCTCAATTTATTTCAAGGAAAATATCTCTTCACGGCATCCGAATTCACTGGACTTGCTAACTCTTCTCCATCCATGTTTACAAGTATAAGAGCTCCCCCGGATAAGACTTTCTGAATCACGTAGGGGCCTTCATAATTCGGCATAAATTTGCCTCCTGGGTGTTGTGCATTTGGGAGCATTTTCTTCACAACTAGCATCCCTGTTTCAAAATTTCTGGGCTTGACCTTCTTGTTAAAAGCTCTGGCCACTTTCTTCTGGTAGCTCTGACCATGGCAGATGGCCTTTAATCGTTTTTCATCAATCAAATTCAATTGTTCATGTCTCTGTCGGTTCCACTCCTCTTCCGTGAGCTCAACTTGAGACAGGATCCTTAAAGAGGGGATTTCCACTTCTACCGGTAGGACTGCTTCCATACCGTATACCAAAGAGTAGGGAGTTGCCCCGGTTGAAGTACGTATTGAAGTTTGATAAGCCATAAGAGCATATGGCAATCTTTCGTGCCAATCTCTATACTTCTCAGCAGTCTTGGCCAATATCTTCTTGATGTTCTTGTTAGCCGCTTCCACGGCTCCATTCATTTGCGGGCGGTAAGGTGAAGAATTAAGGTGTCGTACCTTAAATTGCTCCAATAGTTGATCGACTACCTTGTTGTTCGGATTAGAGCCATTGTCCGTAATGATGGCTCTTGGCACTCCATATCTTGAGATGATATCTCGCTTGATAAACTTAGCCACACTATTCGCAGTGACATTGGTATATGAGCTAGCTTCAATCCATTTGGTGAAGTAGTCAATAGCCACCAAAATAAAACGATGTCCGTTGGAGGCCTTTGGATTGATAGGGCCAATCATATCAATTCCCCACATGCAAAATGGCCAGGGCTCTGACATTTGATGTAGCTCGGTTGGTGGTGCATTTATCTTGTCACCGTACACCCGACATTGATGACAGGATCTAACATGCTGGTTGCAATCCGACTCGATAGTCATCCAAGAATATCCGAGTCTCATGATCTTCTTGGCGAGAAGGTGACCATTCATATGCGGCCCGCACTCTCCTTCATGAATCTCTTTCATAATGAGATTTGCTTCTTTGGAATTCACGCACCTCAGCAGGACCGAGTCAAAGGATCTCTTGTATAAGATCTGTCCACCGAGGAAGAATTTAGATGCCATCTTACTTATGTATTTCTTATCTTACGGTTGATCTGTCCCAAGGGAATTCGCCCTTCAAAGAGGTAATTCTTGATGTCATGGTACCACGGTTCTTCATCGGGCTCTTCTTCAATGACCATGCAGTATGCGAAGTTGCTCCAAGATGTCAATCCTTAATGGCTCTATCTCAAGACCATTTTGCACTTGTAACATGGCTGATAATGTGGCCAAAGCATCAGCAAAATGGTTCTCGAGTTCTCGCAGATATTCAAAAGTGATTTCCTCAAAATGTTGGATCAGCTCCTCGAGGTACTTATGATAAGGAATAAGCTTGGGATCCTTTGTCTTCCACTCCCCTTGAGTTTGTAAAATGATTAGCATGGAATCTCCATATACCAAGTAGCTTCTTCACCTTTAATGAGATGGCCAATTGTAATCCCAAGTATGCATGCTTCATATTCGGAAATGTTATTGGTGCATGGAAACACCAATTTAGCTGAAACTCGGATAATGTTGATCTTGAGGGGATATCGAACCGCCCCGATGACACGATCCAGGTGAGGTTCACTGCGCCGTCGAAATACATTGTCCATTTGTCTTCAGATATATTCAGGATTTGACCTCCCTTGTTTTGCTCGAAACGTCCTTAGGAGGATTCTCGGCTAGCATGTCAGCAATTGCTCTTCCCTTGATGATTTTTGGGGAAAGGTTTTGATATCAAATTCGAAAGCAAGATCTGCCATTTAGCCATCTTTCCTAGCAACGTCGGCTTCTCCAAAAGGTACTTGATAGGGTCATTTTCGATGACTAGCTCTATGTGATAATGCAGCGTATCTTGCCTCAATCTGTGGAGGGCCCAAACCAATGCTACGCAAGTCCTTTCCATGGCTGGGTACTTGGCCTGAGATGTTGTGAACTTTTTGCTCAAATAATATATGGCCCGCTCTTTACGATCTTTGGGGTTAGTTTGGGCAAGTAAAGCCCCCGGGGATTCATCATTGATCGTCAGATATAGAGTTAGAGGAATGTTAGGGATAGGAGGTACCGATCTGAGAGGCGTACCAAATATTCCTTGATCTTCTCAAATGCTTGTTGACATTCTGCATCCCATTTGACCTTCGCACCTTTCTTTAACAGCTTGAAGAAGGATTTCGCCGTTTCTGACAGTTGAGATATAAATCTGGATATATAATTCAACCTTCCAAGTAGGCCCCTTATTTCCTTGACAGTGGAAGGAGTTCCTATTTCCCATATGGCTTTGATCTTGGAAGGGTCAATTTCAATACCACGATTGCTCACCACAAATCCTAGCAGCTTTCCGGATCTTGCACCAAATACGCATTTCGCAGGATTTAACTTGAGCTTATACTTTCTCAATCGATCAAATAACTTCTTCAGCACTTTTACATGGTCTTCTCCAGGCTTGGACTTGGCAATCATATCATCCACATAGACCTCAATCTCCTTATGTATCATGTCATGAAAAAGGGTTACCATAGCCCTTTGATATGTTGCCCCTGCATTTTTCAATCCAAATGGCATTACCTTGTAAAGAAAGTTCCCATTGCGTAGTGAATGAGGTCTTGATCTTGTCTTCTTCCTTCGAACATGATCGATTATATCCCGAAAATCCATCCATAAAGGAGAATAATTCAAATCCCGCAAGATGCGTCGACGAGCACATCAATGTGCGGTAAGGGAAAATCATCCTTCGGACTAGCTTTGTTTAAGTCCCGATAATCCACGCATATTCTAATTCTTCCGTCCTTCTTCTTAATCGGTACGATATTGGCGACCCAATCAGCATATGGGACAGCCTCGATAAATCCAACTTTAAGGAGCTTCATCACCTCTTCCTTGATCTTATCCGCGATTCGGGATTCATTCTTCCGGGCGATTGATTTTACGGGTGTGCAAGAAGGATTTGTGGGCAAAGCATGCTCCACAATCTCACGATCTAGACCCGGCATGTCAGCATACGACCGTGCGAAGATATCTTGATATTCCTTGAGTAACACCGTCATTCTTAAAATATCGCTGCGCAGACAGGTGTCCTCCTATTTTTACTTCCTTGACACGATCGGAATCCCCCAAATTAATAGTGATGGGTTCTTCGGAAATAGGGGGTTTAGATTCTTCAAAACAATCCCATTCTTTCTTGATATCGCTCACATCAACCTCGTCTACGTCAACTTCGCATGCATAGTCATCGAGCTGATCCGAGTCACATATTAACCGTTATGTATGGGTGGGATGACATGCCTGAAATGCACCATGAAAGGTTAGTATTCAAAGATGATAAAATTGAAGGATGCATGATTTCTATCATGAAAACATTTTTCAAATTTCAATTTTCTTAGACAAGGAAAGGAGAACTAGTCCACGATCTTCCGGACATCCTGGTTCTCAAAAGCTATTTAAAACTCTAGATCATATGGCGGATCGGGCCTCAAGTTTCGTGGTAGAATCAATTGTCATCATCGGACCAATCCGTTGCTCCACATGTCCGTAATCAAATTTGAAATGTTTTTCATTAATAGATGCAACTAAGAACAATACAAGATCGCACTTCCCGGATCACAAGCATGTGACCCAAAGGGTGCTAAAACATCAAAAAGCTTTAAAGCAAATGCAGTAATCAAAATGCATTAAAAGATAAAGTTCGTAAAGAGCCTTTTACTCGGGGGTGGAGAAATCATCGTCCGGCCACTCAATTATCACGTTCACCCGATTATCCGAGGAACGGGTTGAATAAGTCTCGCTCTCGCATCCTCGGAGATGTCCTCATCTTCCAGCCATTTGCCTCCCTTAGAGAATACCTCGAATAAAGGGTTTAGGAGCATTTTTCCTCTAACTTTCCATACATCGGTACCTATGAAACGGCCACCTTGGCGTCCACGGCGTCCACGGTCTCCATAACGATTGTTTCGACCTTGGCCTTGACCTATGTTATTTTTCGCTATTCCATTATAACCCGGACCAACCTTGTGGTCATTTGAGCCCAAATTCAAAGGGTTACGGATTCCCCGACCATATTTCCCTAATCCGGCACCTGGAATAAATCCATTCGAGAGTAGCACTTTTCCCGCCATAGTTGCGGGTCTCAAAAGCTCCGGTATAGCCACCTTTGCATCCGGTGACACATGCATGACAGATACAATGTCAAAGGTGTGATAACTCAGCTCCTCCTCTTTTGAGGGTTCAATGTATGGGACCATCCCTTTTAAAGCGGCTCGATGCCCTGTCTCGCCATGGACGGTAATCAACCGACCCTTGACCACAAATTTTAACTTTTGATGCAGAGAGGAAGGTACCGCTCCGGACACATGAATCCACGGTCTTCCCAGGAGCAAGGTGAAGGCGCTTGGAATATCCAATACTTGGAACGGTATAGAAAATGTTACCGGTCCAATGACAATGTCCAATTCGATCTCTCCCACCACATTCTTGGAGTCTCCGTCAAATGACCGGATGGTGGCCTTGGATGTCTTCACAAAATCTTCATTGATCCCCAAGCTTCTCAAAGTGCTTAGTGGACATAGGTTAAAAGCATAACCGTTATCAATCGGGACGCGAGGAACCTCCTTCCCGTGACACCTCACAGCTATGTAAAGGGCTTTGTTGTGGACCCGCCCTTCTTTCGGGAAGTCTTCGTCCGAAAAGGATATCTGGTCCTTTAGAAGGATAGCACCCACAAAGTTTCCTAGTTGCACTTCGTTAATTGTTTCCGGAACATGCACCTCATCCAGCACTTTCAAAAGGGCATCCTTGTGCTTTTCAGAATTTTTGAAGAGATCTAATAAGGAAATCTGTGCCGGCATTTTCCGCAGTTGGTCAACGACCTCATATTCACCGGTCTTCACTACCGATTGCAACTTCTCAACCTCTTCCGCAGTTGGGACTCTCTTTTCAGAATCCGCTTCTCTCGGTGGATAACACCTTCCGGATCTCATTATGGCGTCAATCTCGCCCGTTCCATAATCCCAGTGAACCGCCCTTGAGTTGTACTCTTCCACAGGCGGTAATTTAATCCTCACCGGTATGATCTTTTCTAGTAGTGATTCGGATGTTGATGGTTTTTCCGAACTAGAAGCTTCTAACTCCCAGCTATCAACTTTGTTCAAACCAATCACGAAACGAATTGGGGTATCTACCATCCCGATCATTTCATCCTCATGAACATCCTCGGGGTTATGTTCTAGACCCGGCCTTACCAGCGTAGCATTTTCTTCATCTAGATCCCTTTGCCTTTCTATTTTTACCCTCAGAATAATTCCTTCAATCCTCATACCAATCTCCACCGGATGTTGGAATGACGAATACGCGTACGCATACATGCGGTCAAAGTATTCCGCCGGGAGTGACTTGAGTACAAACTCCAGCATTTCCCTTTCCGACAGTGGCGGTTGCACCATCACATCGTGTTTCTTCCACCTTCTAGCGAAAAGTTCAAAACTCTCATCTTCACCTTTCCCGATATTCAACAGATTAGCCTTAGTGAAATAACCTCTGATTCCAGCTTCAAAGTGTCGTATGAAGTGTTTTGATAAATCCTCCCGGCTCGGGACCCAGTCTAGGTCAATTAATCGAAACCATGCTAGTGCGGGGCCCGTTAAACTATGTCCGAAATTCCGAATCAATGTTTCATCATCTTCATGGTGGCCAATCATTTGGCGGAGATAATATGAGATATGCGCCAGAGGACACCCGGCGCCATTATACTTCGTGCGGAAGGTCACTCTCGGGTTCGTGCCTTGAGGCGGAACATTTCTTGCTTGAGTAAGTGGCGTAATCAGCTCCTTCAACTCATCCATTTTCCTTGACACGTCATTTCCTTGCTCTTGAAGTAGAGCGATCTTTCGATTCCGTGTCTCCATGGTCCGCCGTATCTCCAGAATCTGCATATTCTCTTCTATTCTTGTGGCGTTGTTCCTGGCCATTAATTGCGATAATTCTGCTACCATAGTCGTCAAATGACGTATATGCGTCTCCAGATTAGAAAGTCGCATATCAACCTCTTGGTTCTTCTGTTCATCCCGAGGAGCCGCTTGGTCCTTAACTTCATCGACCGTTCCCACAAATTCATCACTTGCGGGGTCATCCATTCTACCCCACCCATCGGGGACTACATCTCCAGAATCGACAAAAAAGCTTGGGGGTGCCGAATACAACACTTTAAAGTTGTAACCACCACTATCTTCCCCCAGGTTATCAACTATTTCGCCCCTCTCTAGGGCTTTTCGCAAAAATCTTCTATCGCCTCGGCGGGCCTTATCCAGGACGGACTTCATATTCGTCTATCTCTTCAATTTCTTGACCATCTTTGATGCTCATCAAATATCCCGAGGGTATTTTCAAAAGAGCTCCCCTCGTAGGTTTCATCGCGAACTCCTCGGACAGCATGTCTACCGCCACGTAGGTCCCCTTGAAAGCGACATTTTCCATTCTTCCTATGACGCCCAAGCTAATCAATTTTTCCAAGCAAGCCTCTTTTTGCTCCCGGGAAATACTCTCTCCTTCCGGGTATTGCGAGGCCAATGTCAAGACATCCCGCATTTTACCCATATCCGCTATGAATTCCGTAACCTCATCCTCTTCACTTCCAAAAATTGCGTTCACCTTGCGATGCTCGGGTAGCGGGTTCTGCTGCACATTCGGTTCGGCTTTATCAAACCCTAGAACTTTTCCATCGATCAATGCTTGCACCTTGAACTTCAAAGCGAGACAGTTGTCCGCGTTATGCCCCCTTTCTCCCATATGGTATACGCACGTCCGGGTCTCATCATACCCAGGAAATCTTGGCGGGTGAGCTCTAGGTGGCTCTTTAGCAACTAAGCGATTCTCCAACAGCATGGGTAACAATTTGGATAAGGGTCGGGGTAGTGGAGTGAAAACAACCGGGTTCTTTTTTCTGAATTCCGGTGGTTTGGAAGTGGTCCAGGAGGACGTTCCTTGGGTAGGAATT
This sequence comes from Rhodamnia argentea, assembly GCF_020921035.1. Classification (NCBI taxonomy): domain Eukaryota; kingdom Viridiplantae; phylum Streptophyta; class Magnoliopsida; order Myrtales; family Myrtaceae; genus Rhodamnia; species Rhodamnia argentea. The sequence goes on from NC_063160.1 coordinate 10,714,197, forward strand.
GAAGGCGAGAAATTTACGGGCTTTGGCGGATTAGGGACAAAAGCTACTTCTCCGGTTTGCTCCCTAATATCCCTTCTCAAAGGGTATTGGCGTTTGAAAGGCGCCTCAAGTATCTTCTTTTCTCTTAATGCCCACTCGTGGCGCTCTGCCACCTTGATCGGGTGCGCAAATGCTCGACACCCGGAGGTGTTCTGTCACGTCCCGTGCCCGACGGGTCGACCAACATCCCGCAAGGTCACCGGAGAACTCGCAACTCACCGGGATCCACAACGAACGTAAAGTATGCGAGATGCAATGCAAGCGGAACGATAAAAACAACCCAGACAAAATAAACAACGGAATGACATAGAGCACAACGTTAGCGTACATGGAACACAACTAGGTAAAGTCAAGGTTCATACGGACCACCGGAAATACAATGACTACGACTCGGGACACGACGTGGGGAACACAAAAAGAAACCACCTAAACAAAAGTCGCTCGTCGGCACACGAGAATACAAAAGAGGGGATGAGGGTCTCTAGACTCCTAAGGGTCAGACGTCCTCATCGGCGGGGGGAGCATCTTCCGGATAGAAACTCGCTCCAAGGGTGTCATCCGTCTACGGCTCCGGCTCCTCCTCGGGCTCCGGGTCCTCCTCGATCTCCAGCTCGTCCTCTTCGCCTCGGACTCTCCATCGGGCTCGTCCATCTCGCTGGTCCCTGCTCGGGATCGACGACGTGGACTACGTTCGGGACAGGCTCGGGAAGCATCGGGGGTCCGTCCGCCGGCCCATCGGGCTCCAATATCCCTCCATCCAAAGCGGGCAGTCCAGGTATGGGGGACCTCGGCTCGGGAACCGGTCCGACTACAAGTCCAAGGACGGGGAGTCTCGAGGGTGAGGCTATCGGAAGTCTAGGTCCGGCAGCATCCAAGACATACTCGGGGATCACTTCCTCCCTTAGTGGCCCGGATACAAAGTCCCCATCCTTATAGGTCCAAGAGAGAAAGGAAAAGGGGGTCGGGAGTCCTCTCGCGTCGTCTATCCATAAGGTGCTAATCCTCCGATAATAGGTCTGATCGGGTCCCACTCTGTACTCGGTGATCACGGGCTCGAACCGAGTCGGTAGTCCAAAAAGTAGCGGCATCGAGGCGGTCGGGAGCGAGGGTCTGAAAATGTGGGTCCCACGAGGGGTGAGATAACATCCCAGTAAGGTAGGTCTAAGCCAACCCTAGGTTACAGTACCTCCGAGCAGTCTAATCTATGACATGCTATCGGACATCCACCGACGGACCAAATATGCAGGAATTATGAACATAAGTTAACACACTGAAACTTTCAATTCAATCATTGAACCTTCTACGATACATTTCAACCACATATGGCATCAACCTCGGGCAATTCAAACATTTAGGCCCGCGTCTCTACGCCTCGGGCTCATAGCATAAGATCTCAACGAATAGGCCCGCGTAAAAACGCATCGGGCTATGCGATATACGTATACATATATACATGAATGAGCTCAATCCATGGACCCGCGTGATAACGCCTCGGGTCGGTCCCGCGTTTAACGCATCGGGACGGGCACAAACCCCGCGTTTAACGCATCGGGGTACAAAGTGCATACAGATATGTCATAATATAATACGATCACTCATAAACCCCGCGTATAACGCATCGTGGTATCATTGCACACGATTCACTAGGAAATTCCATTCACTGACTTCATTAACATGAAAATCCGATCGCATTATCAATCATAGGTCCACGCATCACAATTTAGACCAAACTCAATCATGACATATCCAAGGATCACACATACCATTAGAATGGTCATGGCATACGAGAATGCATAGAAACTCCACTTGGTTCAAGCAAATCACATGAGAGTCCATTTAGTCCGAATTGAGTCTAATTTTTCCCGTCGCATTTTTGACGCTCAATACCACATGCCACATGTTCATTGGACTACATAGGATCCCAACTCAGCAATTGCGCCATTGTCCCTCATTAAATTCGGCCATTACACACATCCCCCACAAAACAAGTCATTTCGAGCCCAAACACATCCAAACAAGAATCCCACATGCACAACCCATAACCACCACTTTAGACCCCTCTTCTACCCCCAAACTAACATAGAAACAAGCTCATTTCACTCACTAAAATTTCGGGTCTTAACCGAGCACTCCAAATCAGAACCGGTTTCTCCTCCAATCTCACACAATCAGCCTCTATTAGGTCCAAACTAACCATCTAACATGCTCTTTGGTACTTGCAAGCCTAAGGAAAGATTAGAACCACTTACGAGTCCTTTTTGGCGAAGAAAAAGTAGGCGATCAAGCCTCCACCGTGCGCGACCAGAACCTATCCAAGGATGTCCCCTTCGATTTAGGCAAGAAAACACCAACTTTAGTCCGTGAAACTCTCACAAAATTCACATATAATCATCCTCCTTCGTTCCTCCATAATCTATGGTCAAATCCAAGACATTTACCTCCTTGAAAGTCGAAGGAACCGAACAAGGCAGCCCCTTTTCCAACCGGCTGCTGTTCCGGCGTCCAAGGGAGAGAGATGGCGGTGGTCCGCCGACGTGGAGCTCCGGTGGTTCACGACCGTAAAGGAAAGAGGAAGGGGCGGCGATGGTGTTCCTCCTTGCACGCCGAAGAAGAGAGAGCCGAGAGAGAGAGGATGAGTTTGTGAGAGCAAAGGAGAGAACAAAAATGAGAGAGAGAGAAATGGAGGTGTTCGGTCAAGTATATGGGGAGAGAGTGGAAGAAGAGCTCAAAAATGGCTAAGGAAAAGAGAGGGAAAATGGGGAAAGAGAGGGAGTGGTTTCTCCAATTTCCAAGGAAGAAGAGATGGTGGGTTAGGTTTATGACATGAATAGTAGTGTGAATAGTGATGGAAGGTTGTCAATCAAGAGGACTATTCTAGTCAATCAAGGTAGTCATTCAAGAGGACTATTCTAGTCAATCAAGGGTTGTCATTCAAGAGGACTATTCTAGTCAATCAAGGGTAGTCATTCAAGAGGACTATTCTAGTCAATCAAGGGTTGTCATTCAAGAGGACTATTCTAGTCAATCAAGGGTATTGTCCCCTAGTCCATCAAGTTGTGTCCATGGGTTCAAGGGTTTGCCCTATCTTGAAATCTAAGAGCACATGGGGTTTTGGTGGCTTCTAGAATTTCGACTAACATGGGGGATTAATATTCTCTAAACGCGATTAACCTTACTCCAAGTAATTAGGCCCTAAATCGATCGAGATTAAGGGTTAACCAAAATTTAAAGGGGTATTCCAAGGTCCAAATCTTCGATGAGACGATGTCCAAAATTTTATTCACTGGACCTCACCAAATTCGATCCCCGAATCCAATTCCAATTTCACTTCCGAACACCGCCGATCTTGATTCCAATTTATCTCGGGCTAACGGGCGGCTTATTAGGCACGTACGCGTAGCAACCTTGTGATCCTCATCACTATTTGGAACACTCGAGATTTGGCGACCTCGATTGTCCCGGGGAATGCGAGGGTTCGTCGCTAGTTCCGATTATCCCGATCGTCATAGTTCGATTTAAGGAGATTTTTGGCAAATTGTACGTTGGCGAGCGGAACCACCCGCGACCCAATCGTACAACACTAGCCATATGTTCCTTAATCGTTCTTAGACCAGTCCTTAACGGTCACAAAACTTTTCCTCGACAATTCCTAGGGTCTAAGTGCCATTTCTCACGCGAATTTTCTAGGTCTACGTCGTACCTCCCGGTCAGCCTTTCCCCTTCGGTTAGACAACCCATGAGTGATCAATTCAGGGCGAGATATAACCGGAATACATCGTCGGATATTCATTCATTCATTAGTTCTGAATCGGGTCAAAATTTGGGATGTCACATGTTCAGCTTGTCGAAAAATTCAAATGGAAGGGCCTTGAGAAAAAGGTCTATTAGTTCTTCTTCCGGGACGGGCGGCTTGACCCGCACAGCCAATGCTCTCCATCTGCGGGCGTAGGCGCGAACGGCCTCGCTCTTTCCTTTTACGGTCCTTAAAAGGTCCTCCCTAGTTAGGGCGGTCAAAGTGTTAAACTTGTATTGCCGAAGGAACTCGTCCGCCAGTTTATCCCAATCGGCGAGCCTCTCTGGCTCTAATTCAATGAACCACGCCAGGGCTACCCCAGATAGGCTCTCCTGGAAGGTGTTAACCAGTAGTGGGATGTTGTCGGAGAATTGCGTCATTCGGCGTAAGTAATACTTCAAGTGCGCCTTGGGACACCCGGTCCCGTTATATCTCCTCACAAAGTCTGGTTCCTTGTAATCAGCAGGAACCTCTATCTTTTCGAACGGTGCAACCTTGTCGAACCTCGAGATTTCATAACCCCGACTCGCCAAACACTCTTCGATCTTAGCGAGCCTCCTAATTTCCTCTTCCATTTTGAGGACTTGCTTCTCCTTTTTCTCCAGGTCAATCACAATGGGAGGATCTTTATGCGGTCTTTCCGGATTCAGAGTTGGATTGCTGGCGGGCGCCGGATTAGCGTTCGCCCCCTCGGATGGCCCCACGGGAGCTTGAGAATTAGGGTCAACGGGGTATCTCCCCTGGCTTGCAATCATCATTGCCTTCATCTCCGCCACCATTGTGGCGATCACATTCATTTGGTTTTCCAAATTACCCACACGAGGTGCGAGCTCTTCTTGTTCCATCCTTAACTTGCGCGTTTTGCTACGAGTCCTTGTATTTATCACTCACCTGTTTTCGGGATATCAAATCAGTATGGGAAATATTAAAGGATTGGAGACATTGATCCGTGGTAATTGACTTTTCTATATGTATGCATGAAATGCTCATAAAAGAAATAGTATGTATTCATTACAAACCAAATTGTTCAAAAGTATCTAAAAGATAACAAATATGTAAGATCTAAATGGGGGAATGGATCTATCCAAGTCGGGGACTCTTCCACTCTTCTTGTTCTTCTGATCCATCGGAATCCCACAAATATGGGTCTTCTCCTTCTTCTGATATCCATTGCTCTGGATCTTCGGGAATGTACGGCTCTACTCCCGGTACGTAAGGTACTATATACTCGGTTCATAAGACTCCACCTCTTCAATCCGAGGAGATACGCATTCGGGTACATATGGCTCGACAGTTGATTGGCGATACTCCTTAAACTTCTGGATATACTCCTTGGAGGCCCCGTGAACGTTCATCTCGTCGTCCAAATAGTCCGGCCATTCAACTTGTTGCAGTGGGGAATTCTTCAAAGCGTGAAGAATAAGCTTGATCCGGGCCCGATACAACTCCTTTGTTTCCTTAGTGAGCTTTCCTCGTGTCATATCGAATGAGAAGATCCCGGGACAAACATCCGGTGGTATCTCTTGTGGAACTCCAAATTGCCTCACCACTCGAATGGGGTAATACGCCACCGCGCCGGTACATCCCAATAAGGGAATAGGGTTATCTTCAATTCCCGAAATGCGAGCTTCTACGATCTTGGGCCAAGTCAAACGCCATCTAATATGCTCGGGTTTCAAATTGTCCAATAGCTCAACCCACTCTTTGAATGAGTATTTGGGTACAAGGGATTGACACTTAAGGAAGGATCTAAGAGGGTGAACGTGCTCATTGATCTCATAACACCCCACTCGGAGTTGGAAAGTTTTTATATGAGAGGTGAACCACAAGTGGAGTAATCCGCTAGACGCTTGGAAAACAGCCTTTTTGAAGATTTGGAACGATTCGGGGAGAGAAAAGTCTCAGCTAAGATCATGTACGAATAATCCCAGCGACAACACGCTTGTCTGGCTATATAGGTTATGGAGGGGTCAAAAGTAGTTCTAGAAGTCGGGAATAGAACGAATGCAAAGAAAGCCAAGATGAACACCTTTCCCGATTTATGACCGGTTTCGGTGGGTAGAGAGGAATAGTTATCGAAAAGGAACGAGAATGTGAATTTGTTGGAATTGGACTTGTAAACTTTTTCAATTTCAGAAGTTTTAAGGCGAAGGAAACTCGATAACGAACGAGTGGAGTCCATGTCCAAAGGGGGTTGAGCTATACGTTCTTCAAATTTGGCCCCGATAATAGCGGTATACTCCTCAAGCGTAGGGGTCAATTCCAATCCTCGGCAGTTGAATGTCATTGTTTGCGCGTCCCATGCCTTGGCTAGTGCTTGAATGAGCGCCGGTTGGTATTCCACTTTGATCAAATCTACAAGTCATCCCAAACGTCCTTCCACATAGGCTTTGTTGACGATGTCGAGGCGATCCCACCATATAGCGAGTTCCTTGCGCGGTATTGGGATGACTTTGATGTCTCCATTCCCCATGATCTAAAAATGCAAAAATGATGATCCTAAAGTCAATTACCACAGTTTAATATGCATATGCATGTAATGTGATGCAAATGTGCTAACCAAATTCCATGTCATCTTTTGGTAACATGAGGGTCAACTACTCCCACTTGACCCAAATAAGCCAAATAGGGTAATTATGGACCAAATCTCACCCAAAGATGGCATGTAATTTGATTAGGATCGTTTAAGCGTAATCGGGGTAAAAAGTCGTTCACAAATTGACAACTCATGAAACTTACAAGTCTAACACAATAAAGTCGAAAGAGATAGAACATGATAGTATCTAGAGATGTTCGGACAATAAATGTCAATGAAAGTACATAATAGACTCAAAATACAATAAAATCTAGAAACTGTCCCAAAGTCGTACTAATCTAGACAATCGGGATGGTATCCTCATCGGATGAAATCTCCACTATCTCGGGAAGCTTGATGTCTTCTTCATCATCGGAGGATATGGTGATGATTTCCTTCTTCTTAATCGGGGAGTGTTTTGGGGCCGTATTGGTTGCACGTGGCTTTCTTGCCAACTTCATGTACAACTTCCAGATTCTTTCTTTCTCGCGCTCGAGTTCCAAATATCGTCCACATCGGGTATAATCGCAACTCTCCCTACGGATGCGGTTCCGTCCGTTGAGCTCTCGTCCGTGAACAAATCCGAAAACTCGGAAAGTAGCGGGTACTCGGTCCTCGCGTCGAATGGTCCTCCGCTCCCATGTGAATACATCGGGTACGTCAACACGACCTCGGAGCGCCATCTATCCTAAAAAAGAAAATTGACCCTCAACCCCGATCACTTAAACGATCTTACAAATTGTGATGATATGTAATGAAAATGCATGATATGCAAAATTTAAATTTACAAGTTCAAAATAAAAAGGGTAGAAAGCCTTACCAACCGATGTTACTCTCTTTTTTTGCTTTGGTTTTAGGTATACCAACCATCCATTTCACATGCGCATGAGACAAGTGAGGTTCAACTCTAAAGAAATCAAAAAGGCTCGGGTATGGACCTAAAGAGGCTCCCGCTATACAAATCGATGGGCCGCCCACAAGCGCAATCAAACAACAAGTGGGTAGGACCATCAATCTTGCATAGCGAGCGGGATTGTCGCGACCCTCCCGGAAATTTCCTTCCCGGGGTGGAATAGGGCTAACGAGCCGATCCCTCCTTTTATAGGCATATATATGGGGGATCGCGAGTCTCTCCCAAGACCCATTACTCGAATCGCGATGTCGGGTAAAATTTTTCAAATATCGAAATTGACCTTGTGTGGTCGGGTGGCATGTGCGAGATGTACATGCAATTTGGAGTCGCCACCGATCGATTTATTGGAAGGTACGATCGGAAAACCTTACCGAGCGGTCGGGAGAAACCGTTCGGTTCCGCGAAAACCAGAGATTTTGGGTCCGGGGATTTGGTTACGCCAAGTTTCATATTTGACGCCCTTTCGGTTACCGATGTTGATTGTTTTTCTAACCTAAGATTTCATGCAGATGCGATATAAGATGAGGTAGGTCCTAAAAAAAATCTAAGTATTCATACAGATGGGATTTTTCTATCCTAATCAATCACAATCGGAGGAATTAACGCTAATCAAAATCATTACAAGCAATCAAATCAATCAATCAGGGTTTGATATGTCTAAAATGGCCCTATCGGCCCACACAAAAATCAATTTTGGGTATCGGGGTGATTTGGTAAAAATTTGGGGCGAATGGCCCGGAAGGGTAGAATGGTCATTTTTTGGGGTTCGGGACCCGAAAATCACAAAATTTCGATTTGGCCAGTTGAATGTGGCCATTTCTCATTTTTTGTGATTTTCTTGAATTTTTCTAATTTTTTCTATTTTTTGGAATTTTTATTTATTTTTTAAAAAATATTGGAAATTTTCCGGATCGAAATTAATCGACCCTTGAAGTCTCAAAAATTTTCGATCCAGACTTTATGAGTCCCGAATCGATCTAGGAATTTTTAGAAATTTTTTGTGAAAATCCGGGAATTTTTATGAATTTTCTAAGTATTTTTACAATTTTTTTGGATTTTTGGAAATTTCTTTATATTTTTTATTATTTTTTATTAATGAACCGGACCGGGTCAAACCGGTCAACGGCCGGTCAACCCGGTCCGACCGCTCATGAACCCCTCTACAGCTAAAACGGCGCCGTATGCTATTTATTTGATTTTTTTATTTTCTAAACTAATTTCCTATTATTCGAAAATATATAAAAGAAATGGACGGCCGAGATCAACTCTTAAATCAATCTCAGCCATTGACTCTACCCTAATCAAAACGACGACGCTTCGGGTCTTAGTCTAAACGGCGCCGCATCACTTATAGCAATGAACGGCTGCGATTAATTCTAAACCCGATCTCGCACCGTCCAATCTTTCGGAACCAAAACGACGACGTATCCGCTTATCGAATGAACGGCCGAGATCTAACCTAGATCTCATCTCAGCCATTCGTCCTACTCTTGCTAAAACGACGCCGGATCAGTTAAATGCATGAACGGTCATGATCTAACCTAGACTTGATCTGGACCGTCCATCCATTCTATAGCCAAAACGACGCCGAATCGCCTACATTAAACGACACCGTTTTACATTTTCTATTTTCTAATCTAATATATCTAATATCCAAAAATATAAAAATAAAGATCCAACGGCCCGTAATCAAACTCAACTAATAATCCGGGCCGTTGGATGAGATCGACTCGGCTCGTCCGCGCCAACGGCCGAGCCGAGTCGGGCCGACGAGCCGGGACCAACCCGGCGCCCGACACGTCGACCGCCGACCACGTTGACCGCCACGTCACCTTCTTCTTCTTCCTCGCGACGACCACTAAACGGACGGCCGACATCCCTCCGGCGAGATCCGACGGTGAGATCTCGCCGGAATAACGTGAAACCAACGCCAAACAACTCACCCGAACCTCCTCTATAACATATCCAAAGATCTAAGTATTTTATCCACTAAATCGCGAGAATCGGATCAATCACGATCGCGACAACCGGAACTTCAAACGCACAAAGATATAGCATAACAATCAAATCATATCACACGAAGCGTGAATAAGAGGTAAGTGAACTTACCTCGAGCTCGAATCGAGCTCGCAAGGTCTAAAATAGCCTGGCCGGTGTTCGGCCGGACCGAGCAAGGTTGGGGGTTCGACTCGCGTGATTCGAGGGAAATCGATGCAAAAACGAAGTGCGATTGTGGTCGGTGATGCTCAAGGAGTAAAACGCACAAACTAATTGCAACAATCATGCTCGGGATGATGCGACGCCATGATTGCACAAGAAGAAGCTTGAGAAGTCGACTCACCGATTTTGAAGGTTTCGAGCTAATCCAGAGGCCGCGATCGCTTCTCCAAGGTTCGGGCAAGCTTCCTGAAGTAGCGGCGAGGTTCGATTCTCTCTCGGATTGCCTTCGCGAAGAACTCACGCACCGAGCTCAAACCTTCGATCGCTCGGGCGAGAAGGTGAGCTCTCCTTCGCTTTCTCTCTCTCTCTATCTCTATTCCGTTGCCCGGGCGAGCAAAATGAACCTCCCTCATTCGCGAAGCTTCCCAGCTATTTATACCCACTTTCGAATTTGCGCGCGTCGAATGTGAGCTGGCCGAGCTTCCTCCGCACGTGCTCAAGTGTGCCAAATGGTCTAAACGGCGTCAAGAACGGAATGCAATTCCGTTGGACTCCGTTTGGTGCTCCGGCGATGTCAATTACGCGCGAATTGCACTTGATTTGCAGGCTGTTGACTTTTTCATGTCGCCGTGACTTTGACCGGCTCGCCGGAGCTCCTCCGGCGGCCATTGATCTTGATACTTGGCTCAATCAACGCGTATCAACCCCGGGGAACAAAACGCCTAAATTAATTGCTTCGATTATCACCAATTGGCCTGTCAATTTGATCGTCCAAATCATGCCATTCACTTGTTCATATGCACGGGCGTTCGAGGAAGACGAAGCCATCATTCGGACCGGTTCGACCGGTCCGACCGTGGTCGACCGGTCCGAACCAGGTTCGAGACAATGAACTTCGCGTAATTTTCAAAATTAAACAAAATTGACTTGGAATTTTTGCAATTAAATTTGAAAATTGCACTTAGGGGCCTGGATATTATCTAGAAATGCAATTTCGCCCAAAATTTCTTATCAATTTGCACAAAAACCCCAAATTTTTCTAAAATCCCAAATTGGGGAAATGTTCAATTGAGTGTCAATTTGACCAAATTGGATCCTGAAACCCATTCCAATCGATTTAGAATGCATGAAAACATAGGGTGACAGTCCGATTTTGCAATGATAGTCCCTCAATTAAAAGTAATTTCAAAAATTGACCGATTGAGGGACTAAATTGAAAATATTTTGGGGATTTTGCCTAATTCGTGCAATTCGTGCAATTGAGGGTGGAATTGATCAAATTAAAGTTCAAAGGGACTGCAATTGAATGTCTAGACAACAAATGTGCAAAAATTGCAAATAAAGAGACTCAATTGGTATTTTTTGTGCAAATTCAACCTTAGGCGTTGTGAAGAAACACCTAAGATTAAACTCAATTTTTGATTTTTATTGAGGTCAATATTAAAAGGGAATTAAAAGAAAAATATTGAACATTTTTATGTATTTTTGCGACCTCGAAAAGTATTTTTTATGAATTTTTCAAGTATTTTCCTATTTTCGAAAATATTAAAAAAAATGCGAGAAATATGAAAAATTATTTTTTGTTCCAAATTGGTTCCTTAAGCTTGGCCAAGGCTTCCAATGTTGATTTTTTAATTTTTTGATTTTTTGTGAATTTTTAATGAATTTTGGAAAATAAAACTAAAGGAAAATCGACTAAAAATTCGGGTGTCAAGCATTGCCCCTCTTTGAAAGTAATCTCGGTTAGAGGTTGCTTTCAAAGACAAGGTGACACCTGGATCCTTAATCGACTCTGCTGGGGAAAAATCTAAAGAAAATAAGTCTTTGACATTCGATTGCTTTACCTTCGCAGTTTAAGCTCCGACTCAGTGGGGAATTATTTCGGTTCATGCTCATTTTATGTGAAAGAGAAATGAGAAGAGAGAGACTTACCCGTAGCTCACCTGTCTATGGTTTGAGATTTGTCGATCCGAGGTTGAAAGATTCAGTGTATGGAATTACCTGTGAATGGCGCGACGAGATTTGCAATGGTCGGCGTCCGTATGATGTCGAGTGGTGGTTTGAAAATTTGGAAGGAAGGTTCACCCTTGTAACAAAGGGGTTTCACCTATTTAAAATGGGTTTGACTATCCACTAGGGATTCATCATTTAAAAAGGGGGCAGATCGGCTTTCGTCTCTCCAGCTACTAACCGTCTGAAAGGGGAGGTTCACCCTTGTAACAAAGGGGTTTCACCTATTTAAAAAGATTGGCTATCCTCCATGCGGGGACTCACCATCTAAAAAGCGGATCGGCTTTCGTCTCTCCAGCTACTAACCGTCGAGGGGGAGGTTCACCCTTGTAACAAAGGGGTTTCACCTATTTAAAAAAGATTGGCTATCCTCCATGCGGGGACTCACCATCTAAAAAGCGGATCGGCTTTCGTCTCTCCAAGCTACTAACCGTCGAGGGGGAGGTTCACCCTTGTAACAAAGGGGTTTCACCTATTTAAAAAGATTGGCTATCCTCCATGCGGGGACTCACCATCTAAAAAGCAGATCGGTTTTCGTCTCTCCAGCTACTAACCGTCCGAGAGGGTGCCATCCGAGGACCTAGGTTAACTAGTGTACCTACGGAGCTCAAACCCTATTTCAAATTTTCAAATAAGCGGATCGGTTTTCGTCTCTCCAAGCTACTAACCGTCCGAGAGGGTGCCATCTCGAGGACCTAGGTTGACTAGTGTACCTACAGAGCTCAAACCCTATTTCAAATTTTCAAATAAGCAGATCGGTTTTCGTCTCTCCGGCTACTAACCGTCCGAGAGGGTGCCATCCGAGGACCTAGGTTGACTAGTGTACCTACTGAGCTCAAACCCTATTTCAAATTTTCAAATAAGCGAGATCGGTTTTCGTCTCTCCAAGCTACTAACCGTCCGAGAGGGTGCCATCCGAGGACCTAGGTTGACTAGTGTACCTACTGAGCTCAAACCCTATTTCAAATTTTCAAATAAGCAGATCGGTTTTCGTCTCTCCAGCTACTAACCGTCCGAGAGGGTGCCATCTGAGGACCTAGGTTGACTAGTGTACCTACAGAGCTCAAACCCTATTTCAAATTTTCAAATAAGCAGAGGATCTGAGGACCTGGGGATGCCAAAAGACCTGCAGAAAATCCAAGTTAATCAAATCTTTAAAATGCAACTTTTCCGAGGATTTGGGGTCACCGGGGAACCCGCAGAAAGTTCAATCAAACATCATTAGTATGACAACTTTAAGTTCTTGGAAAAAATTCAAGAATTCTAGACAAATTTTCAAAGTGTATTTGTGAGGGAAATGTCTCCAATCACAATTTCAAATCTCCACTGGGGATGGACTTTGAATGACACATCCTGAGTGTTCTTCAAAAAGGTTGTTTTAAAAAATTTTCAAAAGGATTTTCCTTCATCCAAGAGGGCTTCTCACCATTTAGGAAGGCTTTTCTTAAAATTCAAATCTGCTCACAGGAAACCTAACCTCGAGGTTTCGGGATCATTCGAGATTCATACAATCTGACTAATCGGAGAAGGCATTTTAAAAGGGACCGTAATTCGGGCCGGGTCAAAGGCTTTTCAAAGGATATTCATTTTGAAGTTTAGAAATGAATTTTGATCTGAAATAGCTTCTTCGGGTCTACAAGTCAAGAACCCCGAAGTCATGATAAGACAGGATTGTACTTACCTCTTTAAGCGGTAGCTTCCTGTATGATTTCTTGCATTAACCTGAAACACCTCTTAGATCGGAAAAGTTACGGTGACGGGTTGTATTTTGGTTTAAGGTGGGCTCTTTAAGAACGGCCATATTTTCAAAAGAGGGTGAACTTTGGTGATCACCTTGACATTTCTCCAGCTTTCATTTGCCTTTTGCGGAAGATTCACAATCATTCTTTTTCCAATTGATTTTGAGGATTTTCCTCTTTTCATCTTAATGATTTTTCTTTAGGATTTGCCCCTTTTCGGGATGCTCTTTTCATGGGCTTTGGCCTTGCTTTTACCAGGCACTTTGCTTTTTCTAGCCCTTTCATTCTTCATCATTTTCGCACCGGTCGGTTCTTTTGAGACCAGTATCAAAATTCTTCCGATCATGCTTTTTGATTCATTGCTGGTAATTCCTTTGCTTTGCCCCGAGTGTGGGGGGTGATCACCAACAAGGGTTTAGAAATGAATATTCAAAGGCTCAAATTGGCTTTTCAAAGGGTAAGTGTTTGGGATATAGAGATGAAATGCTTTTCTTCACTTTGAGGTGTTCCAAGTCTTTGCCGAAATCACCCGAAGCTAATCACAAAAAGATTGATGCGAGTCGGTACAATAAAGTCTTACCCGACCTTTTCTCCAAGGAATCATCCAATGAACCTCCAAATATGCCCCATTGTGGGGTGGTTCTTGACAGGGTTATATTCATAAAATTCTCCCTTTTTGGCTCGGAGTGGTTATCAAGGGATACAAATGTGTATGGATAATTTTGAAATGGAAATGCCTTTCATCATTTTAATCCATGTAATCACCGCGAATGATCCCTACGTCCCAAAATTAAGCTCTTTCGCTCCATCACTCTCACTCATCACTCAAGTGTGTCGGGGACGTGTTTAAGGACAAAGTTTGCCTCTTTTCATTTGAAGGATCATTCTTTTGAAAAGCTTTCAAAGCATGCCCTTTTATAGAAACTCGGGCGTTTTCGTCAAAATTCATCGTTTGCCAAATGTTCTCATCAAAGATAATATTCAAAAGATGTTTCGTAATTTGTAAGGAATATTTCTTTGAAAGGGCCTTGTGGCTCTATAATTCCAAGTTTTTTCAATTTCAAGCACGACGGCGTATGAAAATTCTTTGTAAAGAAAGAGAACCTCAAACCTGTCTTCTTCAAATATTGGCTTTCGTCCCCTGTAAAAACAAAAGGAAACAATCGGTTCAAGGTATTCAAAATTTTAAGTTCAAGCGATTTCTTCTCGTCTCCTTCGGACGTTGACTCCTGTCTCCTGTAAAAACAAAAGGAAACAATCAGTCCAAGATATTCAAATTTTCAAATCCCGAAGTGATTTCTTCTTATCTCCTTCGGATGTTGACTCCTGTCTCCTCTTTCGGGTGTCGACTCCTGTTTCCTGTAAAGAACAAAAGGAAACAATTAGTCCAAGATATTCAAAATCCGTGATCCAAAGTAATGAGATAACTTCCCTGTTTTGATCGGTTGCTCGCAAAGTTCTTCATGATTCCCAGTCCACCTACAAAATACAAACGTATGCAAATGCATGTATGCGAGATGTCATGCAAATGCAAAATTTTCATGTGACTCATATCTGCTCATCAACCGCTCTGAAGCTCAATTTATTTCAAGGAAAATATCTCTTCACGGCATCCGAATTCACCGGACTTGCCAATTCTTCTCCATCCATGTTTACAAGTATAAGAGCTCCCCCGGATAAGACCTTCTGAATCACATAGGGGCCTTCATAATTTGGCATGAATTTGCCTCCTGGGTGTTGTGCGTTTGGGAGCATTTTCTTCACAACTAGCATCCCCGCTTCAAAACTTCTAGGTTTAACCTTCTTGTTAAAAGCTCGGCCACTTTCTTTCGATAACTTTGACCATGACAGATAGCCCTTAATCGCTTTTCGTCAATCAAATTCAATTGTTCGTGTCTCTGTCGACTCCATTCATCTTCTCGTGAGCCCTACTTGAGACAGAATCCTTAAAGAGGGGATTTCCACCTCTACCGGTAGGACTCGCTTCCATACCGTATACCAAAGAGTAAGGAGTTGCCCCGGTTGAAGTACGAATTGAAGTTCGGTAGGCCATGAGAGCATATGGCAATCTTTCGTGCCAATCTCGATATTTCTCAGCGGTTTTGGCCAATATCTTCTTGATGTTCTTGTTTGCCGCTTCCACGACTCCATTCATTTGCGGGCGGTAAGGCGAAGAATTAAGGTGTCGTACCTTAAATTGTTCCAATAGTTGATCGACAACCTTGTTGTTCAAATTTGAGCCATTGTACGTAATGATGGCTCTTGGCACTCCATATCTTGAGATGATATCTCGCTTGATAAACTTAGCCACACTATTCGCAGTGACATTGGCATATGAGCGGCTTCAATCCATTTAGTGAAGTAGTCAATAGCCACCAAAATAAAGCGATGTCCGTTTGAGGCCTTTGGGTTGATAGGGCCAATCATATCAATTCCCCACATGCGAGAATGGCCATGGCTCGACATTTGATGTAGCTCGGTTGGCGGCGCATTTATCCTGTCGCCGTATACCCGGCATTGATGACAGGATCTAACATGCTGGTTGCAATCCGACTCGATAGTCAACCAAGTAATACCCGAGTCTCATAATCTTCTTGGCAAGGAGGTGGCCATTCATATGCGGTCCACATTCCCCTTCATGAATCTCTTTCATAATGAGATTTGCTTCTTTGGAATTCACGCACCTCGGCAGGATCGAGTCAAAGGATCTCTTGTATAGGATCCGTCCGCTGAGGAAAAATTTAGATGCCATCTTGCTTATGTACTTTTTATCTTACGGTTGACTGTGCTCAAGGGAATTCGCCCTTCGGTAGGTAATTCTTGATGTCATGATACCACGGTTCCTCATCGGGTTCTTCTTCAATGACCATGCAAGTATGCGGGTTGCTCAAGGATGTCAATCCTTAACGGTTCTATCTCAAGACCATTTTGCACTTGTAACATGGCTGATAATGTGGCCAAAGCATCAGCAAAATGGTTACGAGTTCTCGGCGAGATATTCGAAAGTAATCTCCTCAAAGTGTTGGATCGGCTCTTCGAGGTATTTATGATAAGGAATAAGCTTGGGATCCTTTGTCTTCCACTCCCCTTGAGTTTGTAAAATGATTAGCATGGAATCTCCGTATACCAGTAGCTTCTTCACCTTTAATGAGATAGCCAATTGTAATCCTAGTATGCGGAGCTTCATATTCGAAATGTTGTTGGTGCGGGGAATACCAACTTGGCTGAAACTGGATAATGTTGATCTTCAGGGGATATCGAGACCGCCCAAGTGCTCGATCCAGTGAGGTTCACTGCACCGTCAAAGTACATTGTCCATTTGTCTTCGGATATATTCGAGGATTTGACCTCCCTTGTTTTGCTCTGAAACGTCCTTAGGAGGATTCTCGGCTAGCATGTCAGCAATTGCTCTTCCCTTGATGATTTTTTGGGGAGAGGTTTTGATATCGAACTCGAAAGCAGTATTTGCCATTTAGCCATCTTTCCCAACAATGTTGGCTTCTCCAAAAGGTATTTGATGGGGTCATTTTCGGTGACCAGCTCTATATGATAATGCGGTGTATCTTGCCTCAATCTGTGGAGGACCCAAACCAATGCTACGCAAGTCCTTTCCACTTGTTGGGTATTTGACTTCGAGATGTTGTAAACTTTTTGCTCAAATAATATATGGCCCGCTCTTTACGATCCTTGGGGTTAGTTTGGGCAAGTAAAGCTCCCAAGGACTCATCATTAACGATCGGATATAGAGTTAAAGGAACGTCGGGGATAGGAGGTACCAATACCGGAGGTTGTACCGGATATTCCTTGATCTTCTCAAATGCTTGTTGGCATTCCGCATCCCATTTCACCTTTGTACCTTTCTTTAGCAACTTGAAGAAGGGTTTTGCCGTTTCGATAGTTGGGATATGAATCTGGATATATAATTCAATCTTCCCAAGTAAACCCCTTACTTCTTTAACGATAGCAGGAGTTCCTATTTCCCATATGGCTTTAATCTTGGAAGGGTCAATTTCAATACCACGTTTGCTCACCACAAACCCTAGCGACTTTCCGGATCTTGCGCCAAATACGCATTTCGCAGGATTCAACTTGAGCTTATACTTTCTCAATCGATCAAATAACTTCTTCAGCACTTTAACATGGTCTTCTCCAGGCTTGGACTTGGCAATCATATCATCCACATAGACCTCGATCTCCTTATGTATCATATCATGAAAAAGGGTCACCATAGCCCTCGATATGTTGCACCTGCATTTTTCAACCCAAATGGCATCACCTTGTAACAAAAAGTTCCCCATTGTGTAGTGAATGAGGTCTTGATCTTATCTTTTTCCTTCAGCATGATCCGATTATATCCCGAGAATCCATCCATAAAGGAGAACAATTCAAAACCCGCAAGATGCTGTCGACGAGCACATCAATGTGCGGTAGGGGAAAATCATCCTTGGGACTAGCTTTGTTCAAGTCCCGATAATCCACGCATATTCTAATTCTCCCATCCTTCTTCTTAACTGGTACGATATTGGCGACCCAATCAGCATATGGGACGGCCTCGATAAATCCAACTTTAAGGAGCTTCATCACCTCTTCCTTGATTTTATCCGCCGGTTCGGGATTCATTCTTACGGGTGATTGATTCTTGGTGTGCAAGAAGGATCTGTGGGCAAAGCATGCTCCACAATCTCACGATCTAGACCCGGCATGTCAGCATACGACCGGGCGAAGATATCTTGATATTCCTTGAGTAACACCGTCATTCTTAAAATATCTGCTGCCGACGGTGTCCTCCTATTTTCACTTCCTTGGCCGCAATCGAATCTCCCAAATTAATGATGATAGGTTCTTCGAAATAGGAGGCTTAGATTCTTCGAAACAATCCCATTCTTTCTTGATATCGCTCACATCAACCTCGTCTATATCAACTTCGCATGCATAGTCATCGAGCTGATATGAGTCACATATTAACCTGTTATGTATGGGTGGGATGACATGCCCGAAATGCACCATGATAGGTTAGTATTCAAAGATGATAAAATTGAAGGATGCATGATTCCTATCATGAAAACATTTTTCAAATTTCAATTTTCTTAGATAAGGAAAGGAGAACTAGTCCACGATCTTCCGGACATCCTGGTTCTCAAAAGCTGTTTAAAATCCTAGATCATATGGCGGATCGGGCCTCAAGTTTCATGGTAGAATCAATTGTCATCATCGGACCAATCCGTTGCTCCACATGTCCGTAATCAAATTTGAAATGTTTTTCATTAATAAATGCAACTAAGAACAATACGATCGCACTTCCTGGATCACAACATGTGACCCAAAGGTGCTAAAACATCAAAAAGCTTTAAAGCAAATGCAGTAATCAAAATGCATTAAAAGATAAAGTTCGAAAGAGCCTTTTACTCGGGGGTGGGGAAATCATCGTCCAGCCACTCAATTATCACGTTCACCCGATTATCCGAGGAACGGGTTGAATAAGTCCGGCTCGCATCCTCGGAGATGTCTTCATCTTCCAGCCATTTGCCTCCCTTAGAGAATACCTCGAATAAAGGGTTTAGGAGCATTTTTCCTCTAGCTTTCCATACATCGGTACCTATGAAACGGCCACCTTGGCGTCCACGGCGTCCATGGTCTCCATAACGATTGTTTCGACCTCGGCCTCGACCTATGTTATTTTCCACTATTCCGCTATAACCCGGACCAACCTTGTGGTCATTTGAGCCCAAATTCAAAGGGTTACGGATTCCCCGACCATATTTCCCTAATCCAAGACCCGGAATAAATCCATTCGAGAGTAGCACTTTTCCCGCCATAGTTGCAGGTCTTGAAAGCTCGGTATAGCCACCTTTGCATCTCGGTAACACATGCATGACAGATACAATGTCGAAGGTGTGATAACTCAGCTCCTCCTCTTTTGAGGGTTCGACGTATGGAACCATCCCTTTTAAAGCGGCCCGATGTCCTGTCTCGCCATGGACGGTGATCAATTGACCCTTGACCACAAATTTTAACTTTTGATGCGAGAGAGGAAGGTACCGCTCCGGACACATGAATCCACGGTCTTCCCGGGAGCAAGGTGAAGGCGCTTGGAATATCCAATACTTGGAACGGTATAGAGAAAGTTACCGGTCCAATGTCAATGTCCAGCTCAATCTCTCCTACAACATTCTTGGAGACTCCATCAAATGATCGGATGGTGGCCTTGGATGTCTTCACAAAATCTTCATTGATCCCCAAGCTTCTCAAAGTGCTTAGTGGACACAGGGTTGAAAGCGGAACCATTATCAATCAAGACGTGAGGAACCTCCTTTCCGTGACACCTCACGGCTATGTAAAGGGCTTTGTTGTGAACTCGCCCTTCTTTCGGGAAGTCTTCGTCCGAGAAGGATATCTGGTCCTTCGAAGGATAGCACCCACAAAGTCTCCCAATTGCACTTCGTTAATTGTCTCGGAACATGCACCTCATCCAGCACCTTCAAAAGGGCGTCTTTGTGCTTTTCAGAATTTTTGAAGAGATCCAATAAGGAAATGCGTGCGGGCATCTTCCGCGGTTGGTCAACGACATCATATTCACTCGGTCCTCACGACCGATTGCAACTTCTCAACCTCTTCCGCAGTTGGGATTCTCTTTTGGGAATCCACTTCTCTCGGGGATAACATCTTCCGGATCTCATTATGGCGTCAATCTCGCCCGTTCCATAATCCCAATGAAGCGCCCTTGAGTTGTACTCTTCCACGGGCGGTAATTTAATCCTCACCGGTATGATCTTTTCCGGTAGTGATTCGGATGTTGATGGTTTTTCGAACTAGAAGCTTCTAACTCCCAGCTATCAACTTTGTTCAAATCAATCACGAAACGAATTGGGGCATCTATCATCCCAATCATTTCATCCTCATGAACCTCCTCGGGGTTATGTTACGGGCCAGGGCCTTATCGGCGTGGCGTTTTCTTCATCCCAGATCTCTCGCCTTTCCCTTTTGACTCTTAGGATAATCCCCTCAATTCTCATACCAATCTCCCCCATATGTTGGAACGACGAGTAAGTGTATGCATACATGCGATCAAAGTATTCCGCCGGAAGTGACTTCGATACGAACTCCAACATTTCTCTCTCGACGGTGGCGGTTGTACCATCACGGCGTGTTTCTTCCACCTCCTAGTGAAGAGTTCAAAACTCTCGTCTTCCCCTTTCCGGATATTCAACAGATTAGCCTTAGTGAAATAACCTCGATTCCGGCTTCAAAGTGTCGTATGAAGTGCTCGATAAATCCTCCCGGCTCGGGACCCGGTCTAGATCGATTGATTGAAACCATACCAGCGCGAGGCCCATTAAACTTTGTCCAAAGTTCCGGATCGAGTGTTTCGTCATCTTCATGGTGGCCAACCATTTGGCGAAGATAGTATGAGACATGCGCCGGAGGACACCCGGCGCCATTATACTTCGTGCGGAAGACCACCCTCGGGTTCACACCTTGAGGCGGGACATTTCTCGCTTGGGTGAGTGGCGTAATCAGCTCCTTCAACTCATCCATTTTCCTCGACACGTCATCTCCTTGCTCTTGTAGTAGAGCGATCTTTCGATTCTGTATTTCCATGGCCCGCCGTATCTCCGAGAATCTGCATATTCTCTTCTATTCTTGTGGCGTTGTTCCTGGCCATTAATTGCGATAATTACGCTACCATAGTCGTCAAATGACGTATATGCGTCTCAGTTAGAAAGTCGCATATCAACCTCTTGGTTCCTCTGTTCATCCCGAGGAGCCGCTTGGTCCTTAACTTCATCGATCGTTCCCACAAATTCGTCACTTGTGGGGTCATCCATTCCACCCCACCCATCGGGGACTACATCTCCAGAATTGACAAAGAAACTCGGGGCGCCGAATATAGCACTTTAAAGTTGTACCCACCACTATCTTCCCCCGGGTTATCAACTATTTCGCCCCTCTCTAGGGCTTTACGCAAAAATCTCCTGTCGCCCCGTGGCCTTATCCAGGACGGACTTCATATTCGTCTATCTCTTCAATTTCTTGACCATCTTTGACGCTCATCAAATATCCCGAGGGTATTTTCAAAAGAGCTCCCCTCGTAGGTTTCATTGCGAACTCCTCGGACAGCATGTTCACCGCCACGTAGGTCCCCTTGAAAGCGACATTTTCCATTCTTCCTATGACGCCCAAGCTAATTAATTTTTCCAAGCAAGTTTCTTTTTGCTCCCGGGAAATACTCTCTCCTTCCGGGTATTGCGAGGCTAATGTCAAGACATCCCGCATTTTATCCATATTCACTATGAACTCCAGAACCTCTTCCTCTTCATCTCCAAAGATCGCGTTCACCTCACGATGCTCGGGTAGCGGGTTACGCTGCACATTCGGTTCGGCTTTATCAAATTCCAGAACTTTTCCGTCGATCAATGCTTGCACCTTGAATTTCGGAGCGAGACAGGTTATCCGCGTTATGCCCCCTTTCTCCCATATGGTATACGCATGTCCGGGTCTCATCATACCCAGGAAATCTTGGCGGGTGAGCTCGAGGTGGCTCTTTTGCAACTAAACGATTCTCCAAAAGCATGGGTAACAACTTGGATAAGGGTCGGGGTAGTGGGGTGAAAACAACTGGGTTTTTCTTTCCGAATTCCGGTGGGTTGGAAGCGGTCCAGGAGGACGTTCCTTGGGTAGGAATTGAAGGCGAGAAATTTACGGGCTTTGGCGGATTAGGGACAAAAGCTACTTCTCCGGTTTGCTCCCTAATATCCCTTCTCAAAGGGTATTGGCGTTTGAAAGGCGCCTCGGGTATCTTCTTCTCTCTCGGTGCCCACTCATGACGCTCCGCCACCTTGATCGGGTGTGCAAATGTCGACACCCGGAGGTGTTCGGCTTGTCGAAAAATTCAAACGGAAGGGCCTTGAGAAACAGATCTATTAGTTCATCTTCCGGGACGGGCGGTTTTACTTGCACGGCCCGGTGCTCTCCATCTACGGGCGTAGGCGCGAACGGCCTCGCTCTTTCCTTTTACTTGTCCTTAAAAGGTCCTCTCTAGTTAGGGCGGTCAAAGTGTTAAACTTGTATTGCCGAAGGAACTCGTCTGCCGGTTTATCCCAATCGGCGAGCCTCTCTCGGCTCCAATTCAATGAACCACGCCAGGGCTGCCCCGGATAGGCTTTCTGGAAAGTGTTAACCGAAGAGTGGAATGTTGTCGGAGAAACTGCGACATTCGACGCAAGTAATACTTCAAGTGCGCCTTGGGACACCCGGTCCCATTATATCTTCTTACAAAGTCGGCTCCTTGTAATCAGCGGGAACCTCTATCTTTTCGAACGGTGCAACCTTGTCGAATCTCGAGAGCTCATAACCTTGACTCGCCAAACACTCTTCGATCTTAGCGAGCCTCTTAATTTCCTCTTCCATTTTGAGGACTTGCTTCTCCTTTTTCTCCAGGTCAATCACAATGGGAGGATCCTTAGGCGGTCTTTCCGGATTCGAGTTGGATTGGCGGCGGGCGCCGGATTAGCGTTTGCTCCATCGGATGGCCCCCAGGAGCTTGAGAATTAGGGTCAACGGGGTATCTCCCTGGCTTGCAATCATCATTGCCTTCATCTCCGCCACCATTGTGGCGATCACATTCATTTGATTCTCCGGATTACCCACACGAGGTGCGAGCTCTTCTTGTTCCATCCTTAACTTGCGCGTTTTACTACGAGTCCTCGTATTTATCACTCACCCGATTTCGAATATCAAATCGGTATGGGAAATATTAAGAATTGGAGACATTGATCCGTGGTAATTGACTTTTCTATATGTATGCATGAAATGCTCATAAAAGAGATAGTATGTATTCATTACAAACCAAATTGTTCAAAAGTATCTAAAAGATAACAAATATGTAAAATCTAAATGGGGGAATGGATCTATCCAAGTCGGGGACGCTTCCACTCTTCTTGCTCTTCGATCCATCGGAATCCCACAAGTATGGGTCTTCTCCCTCTTCGATATCCACTTGCTCCGGATCTTCGGGAATGTACGGTTCTACTCCCGGTACATATGGTACTATGTACTCGGCTCATATGACTCTACTTCTTCAATCCGAGGAGATACGCACTCGGGTACATATGGCTCTACCATTGATTGGCGATACTCCTTAAACTTCGGATATACTCCTTGGAGGCCCTGTGAACGTTCATCTCATCGTCCAAATAGTCCGGCCATTCAACTTGTTGCGGTGGGGAATTCTTCAAAGCGTGAAGAATAAGCTTGATCCGGGCCCGATACAACTCCTTTGTTTCCTTAGTGAGCTTTCCTCGTATCATATCGAATGAGAAGATCCCGGGACAAACATCCGGTGGTATCTCTTGTAGAACTCCAAATTGCCTCACCACTCGAATGGGGTAATATGCCACAGCGCCGGTACATCCCAATAAGGGGATAGGGTTATCTTCAATACCCGAAATGCGAGCTTCTACGATCTTGGGCCAAGTCAAACGCCATCTAATATGCTCGGGTTTCAAATTGTCCAATAGCTCAACCCACTTTTTGAATGAGTATTTGGGTACAAGGGATTGACACTTAAGGAAGGATCTAAGGGGGTGAACGTGCTCATTGATCTCATAACACCCCACCCGGAGTTGGAAAGTCTTTATATGAGAGGTGAACCACAAGTGGAGTAATCCGCTAGACGCTTGGAAAACAGCCTTTTTTGAAGATTTGGAACGATTCGGGGAGAGAAAAGTCTCAGCTAAGATCATGTACGAATAATCCCGGTGACAACACGCTTGTTCGGCTATATGGGTTATGGAGGGGTCAAAAGTAGTTCTAGAAGTCGGGAATAGAACGAATGCAAAGAAAGCCAAGATAAACACCTTTCCCGATTTATGACCGGTTTCGGTGGGTAGAGAGGAATAATTATCGAAAAGGAACGAGAATGTGAACTTGTTGGAATTGGACTTGTAAACTTTTTCAATTTCGGAAGTTTTAAGGCGAAGGAAACTCGATAACGAACGAGTGGAATCCATGTCCAAAGGGGGTTGAGCTATACGTTCTTCAAATTTGGCCCCGGATAATAGCGGTATACTCCTCGGGCGTAGGGGTCAATTCCAATCCTCGAAAGTTGAACGTCATTGTTCGCGCGTCCCATGCCTTGGCTAGTGCTTGAATGAGCGCCGGTTGGTATTCCACTTTGATCAAATCTACAAGTCGTCCCAAACGTCCTTCCACATAGGCTTTGTTGACGATGTCGAGGCGATCCCACCATATAGCGAGTTCCTTGCGCGGTATTGGGATGACTTTGATGTCTCCATTCCCCATGATCTAAAAAATGCAAAAATGATGATCCTAAAGTCAATTACCACAGTTTAATATGCATATGCATGTAATGTGATGCAAATGTGCTAACCAAATTCCATGTCATCTTTTGGTAACATGAGGGTCAACTACTCCCACTTGACCCAAATAAGCCAAATAGGGTAATTATGGACCAAATCTCACCCAAAGATGGCATGTAATTTGATTAGGATCGTTTAAGCGTAATCGGGGTAAAAAGTCGTTCACAAATTGACAACTCATGAAATTTACAAGTCTAATACAATAAAGTCAAAAAAGATAGAACATGACAAGTATCTAGAGATGTTCGGACAATAAATGTCGATGAAAGTACATAATAGACTCAAAATATAATGAAACCTAGAAAATGCCCCAAAGTCGTACTAATCTAGACAAGTAAGAATGGTATCCTCATCCGATGAAATCTCTACTATCTCGGGAAGCTTGATATCTTCTTCATCATCGGAGGATATGGTGATGATTTCCTTCTTCTTAATCGGGGAATGTTTTGGGGCCGTCTTGGTAGCATGAGGCTTCCTCGCCAACTTCATGTACAATTCCCGGATTCTTTCTTTCTCGCGCTCGAGCTCCAAATATCGTCCACATCGGGTATAATCGCAACTCTCGCTACGGATGCGATTCCGTCCGTTGAGCTCTCGTCCGTGAACAAATCCGAAAACTCGGAATGTAGCGGGTACTCGGTCCTCGCGTCGAATGGTCCTCCGCTCCCATGTGAATACATCGGGTGCATCAACACGACTTTGGGGCGCCATCTATCCTAAAAAGGAAAATTTGACTTTCAACCCCGATCACTTAAACGATCTTACAAATTGTGATGATATGTAGTGGAAATGTATGATATGCAAAATTTAAATTTACAAGTTCAAAATAAAAGGGTAGAAAGCCTTACCAACCGATGTTACTCTTTTTTGGTTTTTGGTTTTAGGTATACCAACCATCCATTTCACATGCGCATGAGACAGGTGAGGTTTAACTCTAAAGAAATCAAAAAGGCTCGGGTATGGACCTAAAAAGGCTCCCGCTATACAAATCGATGGGCCGCCCACAAGCGCAATCAAACAACAAGTGGGTAGGACCATCAATCTTACATAGCGAGCGGGATCAAATATGGTCAACCCAAGTGCAATCAAACACAAGAGCTTCGCATACCGATCCCTATCTATGGCGACCTAAGAGGTGATTTCGCGGCTCGGGTTTAGGCGCTTGTGTGTGCGGTGTCGTGATCCTCGAAATATGCAAGACATGCACCACAATTTATATTCAAAACACCGCTTCAAAATTTGCATAAATAAACAAACAATCCAAAACTCCATATCTCGCATCAAAAATGGTTAGCACGAGACGCCACCCCTTATAACTCCCATCTGCATCAACATTTAACACTTTTTTGTTAGTGGACGTACCTCATCTTCAAGAGCATCTGCAGAAAACGAGGTTAGAAAACAATCAGCATTTTTATCGGCTTAAATCCTCTTAAAGTATTCCCCGGTGGAGTCGCCGGTCTGTCGCGACCCTCCCGGAAATTTCCTTCCGGGGTGGAATAGGGCTAACGAGCCGATCCCTCCTTTTATAGGCATATATATGGGGGATCGCGAGTCTCTCCCAAGACCCATTACTCGAATCGCGATGTCGGGTAAAATTTTTCAAATATCGAAATTGACCTTGTGTGGTCGGGTGGCATGTGCGAGATGTACATGCAATTTGGAGTCGCCACCGATCGATTTATTGGAAGGTACGATCGGAAAACCTTACCGAGCGGTCGGGAGAAACCGTTCGGTTCCGCGAAAACCCGAGAGATTTTGGGTCCGGGGATTTGGTTACGCCAAGTTTCATATTTGACGCCCTTTCGGTTACCGATGTTGATTGTTTTTCTAACCTAAGATTTCATGCGGATGCGATATAAGATGAGGTAGGTCCTAAAAAAAATCTAAGTATTCATACGAGATGGGATTTTTCTATCCTAATCAATCACAATCGGAGGAATTAACGCGAGTCAAAATCATTACAAGCAATCAAATCAATCAATCGGGGTTTGATATGTCTAAAATGGCCCTATCGGCCCACACAAAAATCAATTTTGGGTATCGGGGTGATTTGGTAAAAATTTGGGGCGAATGGCCCGGAAAGGGTAGAATGGTCATTTTTTGGGGTTCGGGACCGAAAATCACAAAATTTCGATTTGGCCAGTTGAATGTGGCCATTTCTCATTTTTTGTGATTTTCTTGAATTTTTCTAATTTTTTCTATTTTTTGGAATTTTTATTTATTTTTTAAAAAATATTGGAAATTTTCCGGATCGAAATTAATCGACCCTTGAAGTCTCAAAAATTTTCGATCCAGACTTTATGAGTCCCGAATCGATCTAGGAATTTTTAGAAATTTTTTGTGAAAATCTGGGAATTTTTATGAATTTTCTAAGTATTTTTACAATTTTTTTGGATTTTTGGAAATTTCTTTATATTTTTTATTATTTTTTATTAATGAACCGGACCGGGTCAAACCGGTCAACGGCCGGTCAACCCGGTCCGACCGCTCATGAACCCCTCTACGGCTAAAAACGGCGCCGTATGCTATTTATTTGATTTTTTTTATTTTCTAAACTAATTTCCTATTATTCGAAAATATATAAAAGAAATGGACGGCCGAGATCAACTCTTAAATCAATCTCAGCCATTGACTCTACCCTAATCAAAACGACGACGCTTCGGGTCTTAGTCTAAACGGCGCCGCATCACTTATAGCAATGAACGGCTGCGATTAATTCTAAACCGATCTCGCACCGTCCAATCTTTCGGAACCAAAACGACGACGTATCCGCTTATCGAATGAACGGCCGAGATCTAACCTAGATCTCATCTCGGCCATTCGTCCTACTCTTGCTAAAACGACGCCGGATCGAGTTAAATGCATGAACGGTCATGATCTAACCTAGACTTGATCCGGACCGTCCATCCATTCTATAGCCAAAACGACGCCGAATCGCCTACATTAAACGACACCGTTTTACATTTTCTATTTTCTAATCTAATATATCTAATATCCAAAAATATAAAAATAAAGATCCAACGGCCCGTAATCAAACTCAACTAATAATGCGGGCCGTTGGATGAGATCGACTCGGCTCGTCCGCGCCAACGGCCGAGCCGAGTCGGCGACGAGCTGGACCAACCGGCGCCCGACACGTCGGACCGCCGACCACGTTGACCGCCACGTCACCTTCTTCTTCTTCCTCGCGACGACCACTAAACGGACGGCCGACATCCCTCCGGCGAGATCCGACGGTGAGATCTCGCCGGAATAACGTGAAACCAACGCCAAACAACTCACCTGAACCTCCTCTATAACATATCCAAAGATCTAAGTATTTTATCCACTAAATCGCGAGAATCGGATCAATCACGGTCGCGACAACCGAACTTCAAACGCACAAACATATAGCATAACAATCAAATCATATCACACGAAGCGGAATAAGAGGTAAGTGAACTTACCTCGAGCTCGAATCGAGCTCGCAAGGTCTAAAATAGCCTGGCCGGTGTTCGGCCGGACCGAGCAAGGTTGGGGGTTCGACTCGCGTGATTCGAGGGAAATCGATGCAAAAACGAAGTGCGATTGTGGTCAGTGATGCTCAAGGAGTAAAACGCACAAACTAATTGCAACAATCATGCTCGGGATGATGCGACGCCATGATTGCACGGTAAGAAGCTTGAGAAGTCGACTCACCGATTTTGAAGGTTTCGAGCTAATCCAGAGGCCGCGATCGCTTCTCCAAGGTTCGGGCAAGCTTCCTGAAGTAGCGGCGAGGTTCGATTCTCTCTCGGATTGCCTTCGCGAAGAACTCACAGACCGAGCTCAAACCTTCGATCGCTCGGGCGAGAAGGTGAGCTCTCCTTCGCTTTCTCTCTCTCTCTATCTCTATTCATTTGCCTGGGCGAGCAAAATGAACCTCCCTCATTCGCGAAGCTTCCCAGCTATTTATACCCACTTTCGAATTTGCGCGCGTCGAATGTGAGCTGGCCGAGCTTCCTCCGCACGTGCTCAAGTGTGCCAAATGGTCTAAACGGCGTCAAGAACGGAATGCAATTCCGTTGGACTCCGTTTGGTGCTCCGGCGATGTCAATTACGCGCGAATTGCACTTGATTTGCGAGGCTGTTGACTTTTTCATGTCGCCGTGACTTTGATCGCTCGCCGGAGCTCCTCCGGCGGCCATTGATCTTGATACTTGGCTCAATCAACGCGTATCAACCTGGGGAACAAAACGCCTAAATTAATTGCTTCGATTATCACCAATTGGCCTGTCAATTTGATCGTCCAAATCATGCCATTCACTTGTTCATATGCACGGGCGTTCGAGGAAGACGAAGCCAGCATTCGGACCGGTTCGACCGGTCCGACCGTGATCGACCGGTGTCCGAACCGGTTCGAGACAATGAACTTCGCGTAATTTTCAAAATTAAACAAAATTGACTTGGAATTTTTGCAATTAAATTTGAAAATTGCACTTAGGGCCTGGATATTATCTAGAAATGCAATTTCGCCCAAAATTTCTTATCAATTTGCACAAAAACCCCAAATTTTTCTAAAATCCCAAATTGGGGAAATGTTCAATTGAGTGTCAATTTGACCAAATTGGATCCTGAAACCCATTCCAATCGATTTAGAATGCATGAAAACATAGGGTGACAGTCCGATTTTGCAATGATAGTCCCTCAATTAAAAGTAATTTCAAAAATTGACCGATTGAGGGACTAAATTGAAAATATTTTGGGGATTTTGCCTAATTCGTGCAATTCGTGCAATTGAGGGTGGAATTGATCAAATTAAAGTTCAAAGGGACTGCAATTGAATGTCTAGACAACAAATGTGCAAAAATTGCAAATAAAGAGACTCAATTGGTATTTTTTGTGCAAATTCAACCTTAGGCGTTGTGAAGAAACACCTAAGATTAAACTCAATTTTTGATTTTTATTGAGGTCAATATTAAAAGGGAATTAAAAGAAAAATATTGAACATTTTTATGTATTTTTGCGACCTCGAAAAGTATTTTTTATGAATTTTTCAAGTATTTTCCTATTTTCGAAAATATTAAAAAAAATGCGAGAAATATGAAAAATTATTTTTTGTTCCAAATTGGTTCCTTAAGCTTGGCCAAGGCTTCCAATGTTGATTTTTTAATTTTTTGATTTTTTGTGAATTTTTAATGAATTTTGGAAAATAAAACTAAAGGAAAACCGACTAAAAATTCGGGTGTCAACGGGGATCAAATATGGTCAACCCAAGTGCAATCAAACACAAGAGCTTCGCATACCGATTCCTATCTATGGCGACCTAAAAGGTGATTTCGCGGCTCGGGTTTAGGCGCTTGTGTGTGCGGTGTCGTGATCCTCGAAATATGCAAGACATGCACCACAATTTATATTCAAAACACCGCTTCAAAATTTGCATAAATAAACAAACAATCCAAAACTCCATATATGCATCAAAAATGGTTAGCACAGACGCCACCCCTTATAACTCCCATCTGCATCAACATTTAACACTTTTTGTTATTAGACGTACCTCACCTTCAAGAGCATCTGCGTAAAACGGGGTTAGAAAACACTCAACATTTTTATCGGCTTAAGTCCTCTAAATTGTCCCCAACGGAGTCGCCGATCTGTCGCGACCCTCCGGAAATTTTTCCGGGCGGAATAGGGCTAACGAGCCGATCCCTTAATTTTTTATAACCCCGGTTGTCGGCGGGGTATTTTCTAGGATCGCGGATCCCTCCCAAGACCCATTACTCGAATCGCGATGTCGGGTAAAAATTATCGAATATCGAAATTGACCTTGTGTGGTCGGGTGGCGTGTGCGATGTGTACATGCAATTTGGAGTCGCCACCGATCGATTTATTGGAAGGTACGATCGGAAAACCTTACCGAGCGGTCGGGAGAAACCGTTCGGTTCCGCGAAAACCGGAGATTTTGGGTCCGGGGACTTGGTTACGCCAAATTTTATATTTGACGCCCTTTCGGTTACCGATATTGATTGTTTTTCTAACCTAAGAATTCATACAGATGTAATATCGGGTGAGGTAGGCCCTAACAATTCTAAGTTTTCATGCGGATAGGAATTTTCTATCCTAATCAATCACAATCGGAAAAAATAATGCGCAATCAAAAATCATTACAAGCAATCAAATCAATCAATCAAAATTTGACATGTCTAAAATGGCCCTATCGACCCACACAAAAAATCGAATTTGGGTTTCGGGGTGGTTTGGTAAAAATTTGGGGCGGAAGGCCCGGAAGGGTAGAATGGTCATTTTTGGGAGTTCGGGATCCGAAAATCACAAAATTGGGGTCGGGCCAGTTGAAAGTGGCCATTTCCCATTTTTTGTGATTTTATGGAATTTTTCTAATTTTTTCTATTTTTTTGGAATTTTTATTTATTTTCTAAAAATATTTGGAAATTTCCGGATCGAAATTAATCAACCCTCGAAGTCTCAAAAATTTTCGATCCAGACTTTATGAGTCCCGAATCGATCTAGGAATTTTTAGAATTTTTTTATGAAAATCTGGGAATTTTTATGAATTTTCTAAGTATTTTTGCAATTTTTTTTGGATTTTTTTGGAAATTTCTTTTTTTATTTTTTATTATTTTTTATTAAAGAACCGGGCCGGGTCAAACCGGTCAACGGCCGGTCAACCCGGTCCGACCGCCTTGGACTCGCCCGCGATACCTAAAACGGCGTCGTTCCTATTTAAACTATTTATTATTTTTTATTTTTTGTTTTTTTTTTTTGTTTTTTTCTAATACGTTTTCTAATATCCGAATATATATATACAAAAACGATGGACGGCTGAGATCAATTCCTGGATCAATCTCAGCCGTCCGAACGCTTACGATCAAAACGACGTCGCCTTGGTCTATACTCCCGAAACGACGCCGCAACGCTTGAATCAAGTGGACGGCCACGATTAAACCTTAAACCCGATCTAGACCGTCCATCCACTCATGGTCAAAACGACAACGCTTCGGTTAATACACTGAACGGCTGCGATTAATCCTAGGTCCGATCTCGCCCGTCCGTTCTAGATCCGCCCTAAACGACGACGCTTCAATTAGTATATTGAACGGCTGCGATTAATCCTAGCTTAGATCCCGGCCGTTCGTTCTCGATCTACCTAAAACGACGTCGCAACATCTACACCGAACGGCACCATTTTCGCGTTTTTTATTTTCTACCTAATATAAACTAATTATCTAATATCTAAAAAAACAAAAGAGCGATCCAACGGCCGAGAATCAAACCTACCTAATTATCTCGGCCGTTGGATCTGAGCCTAGTCGGCTCGCTCGCGCCAACGGCCGAGCCGACCGGACTCCCACTGGACCAATCCTATCACGACACCTAAGCACGCTGACCAACTTTGATCGCTACGTCATCGTCGTCTTCTTCGCGGCGACGACACGGAACGGACGGCCGAGGCTTCCCGGCGAGATCCGACGGTGAAACCTCGGCCGATCAACCCCAAACCTACACCAAACTATTCCTAATGATCTCCAGATTAACATACTAAAGAATCAAAATATTTCAACGGTTAAATCACAAGAAATAAGCCATATACTGTCACGGCATCTCAAACTTCAATCATGCAATATCGAGCATAACAATGCAATCAAAGCTTCAGGTACTATAATATCAAGTTAAGGACACTTACCTCGGACTCCGATCGAGCCCGGCGTTGCCAGATTTGCCTAGCCGAAGATCGGCCGAACCGAGAAATGTTGGAGGTTTGATTCGGGTGACTCGGGCGAAATCAATGCAGAAAAAGGATGCGATGATGGTCGGGGATGCACAAGGATAAAAAGGCACAAATTAATTGTAAAGATCGTGCTCGCATAAGTGATATGCCATGATCGCACCGTAAGGAAACCAGAAGCTCGACTCACCTGATTTGGACGTTTCAAGCACACCGAGCTGGTGCGATCGAATCGTCCGAGCTTGGAGGAAGTTCCGGTGACGATCCGCCGTGCCGATTTGGCCTGGATTGGCCGGACCGAAGTACTTGCGGACTTGTTCGAAGCTCCGGCGATGGAAGCCACTCGAGAGCTTCTCTCTCTATCTATCTCACTCTCTCTCTATTCGGTTGGATCTCGCGAGCACAATGAACCTCCTCTTCGCAATTCTCGAAGCTTCTCCCCTTTTATACCCATTTTGAATTTTAGCGCGTCGGGAGCTTGAGTCGGCGAGGTAATCACGTGTCGCCCACGTGATTTTTGGTCGCCGGACGGTGACGGAATCGGTTGTGATTCCGTCACCGTCCGTTAGACCTACCGTTGAGCTAAAATGGACGAGAATTGCACTCTGGTTCAAGAACATTGACTTTTGTTGCGCCCGAACCTTTGACCGGCGATCGCGACCACCTCCGGCGGCCGTTGGTCGCGCCGTTGGCGCCAATCGATGCGGGCTATTCCTATGAACAAAACCCCTCCAGCAATTGATTCGATTAAGCTTGAATTGGTCTTCAATTTGAGTGATGAATCTCGGCCTTCAACCTGCAATTCGTGCGAGTAAGTTGGGGATGATGAAGTACTGTTCGGGACCGGTTCGACCGGCGGTCGGACCGGTCCGAACCGGTTCAGACAGTTGAATTTTCACAATTTTCAAAATTAAACGAAATCGGTTGGGAATTTTTGAAATTAATCTTCAAAATTGCACGTAGGGGCTCGGATATTACTTAGAAATGTGTTTTTGCCCAAAATTGCCCATCAATTTCTATGAAAACCCCAAATTTTTCAATTTGCCCAAATTGGGGAAAAGTTCAATTGAGTGTCAATTTGACCAAATTGGGCTACGAGACCTATGCCAATAGATTCAGAATGTGTTAAAACCCTAGGGGTGATCCAATTGTGTATAGAAAATTCCTCAATTGAAAGTAATTTCAAAAATTGCAAATTGAGGGACTAAATCGCAAATATTTTGGGGATTTTGTGCAATTCGCGCAATTTAGGGTGTAATTGATCAAATTGAAGTTCAAAGGGACGACAATTGAATGTCTAGACTCCAAATGTGCAAAAATTGCAAATAAAGAGATTCAATTGGTATTTTTTGTGCAAATTCAACTCTAGGTATTGTGAAGGAACACCTAAAATTGAACTCAATTTTCAATTTTTCTTGAGGTCAATATGAAAAGGGAATTAAAAGAAAAATATTGGATATTTTTGTGTATTTTTGTGACCTCGAAAGGTATTTTTTATGCATTTTCTAATATTTTCCTATTTCCCGAAAATATTAAAAAAATGTGAAAAATATGAAAAATTATTTTTTGTTCCAAATTGGTTCCTTAAGCTTGGCCAAGGCTTCCAATGTTGATTTTTTAATTTTTTTGATTTTTTTGTGAATTTTTAGGAATTTTTGGAAAATAAAACTAAAAGAAAATTGATTAAAAATCGGGTGTCAACATCTGTCGGCTCCACTCATCTTCCGTGAGCTCTACCTAAGACAGAATTCTTGAAGAGGGGATTTCCACCTCTACCGGTAGGACTGCTTCCATACCGTATACCAAAGAGTAGGGAGTTGCCCCGGTTGAAGTACGAATCGAAGTTCGGTAGGCCATGAGAGTATATGGCAATCTCCCATGCCAATCTCGATATTTCTCAGCGGTTTTAGCTAATATCTTCTTGATATTCTTGTTCGCCGCTTCCACGGCTCCATTCATTTGTGGGCGGTAAGGTGAAGAATTAAGGTGTCGTACCTTAAATTATTCCAATAGGTGATCGACTACCTTGTTGTTCGGATTGGAGCCATTGTCGGTGATGATGGCTCTTGGAACTCCATATCTTGAAATAATATCTCTCTTGATGAATTTAGTTACGCTATTCGCAGTAACATTGGCATAGGAGCTGGCTTCAATCCATTTGGTGAAATAATCAATAGCAACGAGAATGAAACGATGTCCGTTGGAGGCCTTTGGGTTGATAGGGCCAATCATATCAATTCCCCACATGCAGAATGGCCGGGGTTCTGACATTTGATGTAGCTTAGTTGGTGGCGCATTTATCCTGTCGCCGTATACCCGACATTGATGACAGGATCTAACATGCTGGTTGCAATCCGACTCGATAGTCATCTAGTAATACCCGAGTCTCATGATCTTCTTGGCAAGGAGATGACCATTCATATGCGGTCCGCATTCCCCTTCATGAATCTCTTTCATAATGAGATTTGCTTCCTTCGAGTTCACGCACCTCGGCGGGACCGAGTCAAAGGATCTCTTGTATAAGATCCGTCCGCTAAGGAAGAATTTAGATGCCATCTTACTTATGTATTTCTTATCTTCGGTTGATCGTCTGCAGGGAATTCGCCCTTCAATATGTAATTCTTGATGTCATGATACCACGGTTCTTCATCCAGTTCTTCTTCAATGACCATGCGGTATGCGAGTTGCTCCAAGATGTCAATCCTTAATGGCTCTATTTCAAGGCCATCTTGCACTTGTAACATGGGCGATAAAGTGGCCGAGCATCTGCGAAGTGATTCTGAGTTCTTGGCGGATATTCAAAGGTGATCTCTTCAAAGTGTTGGATCGGCTCTTCGAGGTATTTATGATAAGGGATAAGCTTGGGATCCTTCGTCTTCCACTCTCCCCGAGTTTGTAAGATAATCAACATGGAGTCTCCATATACCAGTAGCTTCTTTATCTTTAATGATACGGCCAATTGTAACCCAAGTATGCGAGGCTTCATATTCGAAATATTGTTGGTGCGGGGAATACCAACTTAGCTGAAACTGGATAATGTTGATCTTCGGGGGATATTAGAAGCGCTCCGATGCGATCCAGTTGAGGTTCATCTGCGCCGTCAAAGTACATTGTCCATTTGTCTTGAGATATGTTCGGGACTTGACCTCCCTTGTTTTGCTCGAAACGTTCTTAGGAAGGTTCTCGGCTAGCATATCAGCAATTGCTCTTCCCTTGACGGACTTTTGGGGAGAGGTTTTGATATCAAACTCGAAAGCGATATCTGCCATTTGGCCATCTTTCCTAGCAACGTCGGCTTTTCCAAAAGGTACTTGATAGGGTCATTTTCGATGACCAGCTCTATATGATAATGCAGCGTATATCGCCTCGATGCGTGGAGGACCCAAACCAATGCTACGCAAGTCCTTTCCCCGCTTGGGTACTTGACTTCGAGATGTTGTGAACTTTTTGCTCAAATAATATATGGCCCGTTCCTTATGATCCTTGGGGTTAGTTTGGGCAAGTAAAGCT
Source organism: Rhodamnia argentea (assembly GCF_020921035.1). Taxonomy (NCBI): domain Eukaryota; kingdom Viridiplantae; phylum Streptophyta; class Magnoliopsida; order Myrtales; family Myrtaceae; genus Rhodamnia; species Rhodamnia argentea. The sequence goes on from NC_063160.1 coordinate 10,750,019, forward strand.
CCCAAGGATTCATCGTTAACCGTCAGATATAGAGTTAAAGGAACGTTAGGGATAGGAGGTACCAATACCGGAGGTTGTACCGGGTATTCCTTGATCTTCTCAAATGCTTGTTGACATTCCGCGTCCCATTTCACCTTTGCACCTTTCTTTAACAGCTTGAAGAAGGGTTTTGCCGTTCGATAGTTGAGATATGAATCTGGATATATAATTCAACCTTCCAAGTAGGCCCCTTACTTCCTTAACAGTGGAAGGAGTCCCTATTTCCCATATAGCTTTGATCTTGGAAGGGTCAATCTCAATACCACGATTGCTTACCACAAATCCTAGCAGCTTTCCGGATCTTGCGCCAAATACGCATTTCGTAGGATTCAACTTGAGCTTATACTTTCTCAATCGATCAAATAACTTCTTCAGCACTTTAACATGGTCTTCTCCAGGCTTGGACTTGGCAATCATATCGTCCACATAAACCTCAATCTCCTTATGTATCATGTCATGAAAAAGGGTCACCATAGCCCTCTGATATGTTGCCCCTGCATTTTTCAATCCAAAGGGCATTACCTTGTAATGAAGGTCCCCCATTGTGTAGTGAATGAGGTCTTGATCTTATCTTCTTCCTTTAACATGATCGATTATATCCCGAGAATCCATCCATAAAGGAGAATAATTCAAAGCCCGATGTACTGTCGACGAGTACATCAATGTGCGGTAAGGGAAAATCATCCTTGGGGCTAGCTTTGTTCAAGTCCCGATAATCCACGCATATTCTAATTCTCCCGTCCTTCTTCTTAAGCGGTACGATGTTGGCGACCCAATCAGCATATGGGACAGCCTCGATAAATCCAACTTTAAGGAGCTTCATCACCTCTTCCTTGATCTTATCCGCCGATTCGGGATTCATTCTTCCGGGCGATTGATTTACTGGTGTGCAAGAAGGATTTGTGGGCAAAACATGCTCCACAATTTCACGATCTAGACCCGGCATGTCAGCATATGACCAGGCGAAGATATCTTGATATTCTTTTAGCAATGCTGTCATTCTTAAAACATCTGCTGCGGACAGGTGTCCTCCTATTTTCACTTCCTTGACGCAATCGGGATCTCCCAAATTAATAGTAATGGGTTCTTCAAAGATAGGGGGTTTAGATTCTTCAAAACAATCCCATTCTTTCTTGATATCGCTCACATCAACCTCGTCTATATCAACTTCGTATGCATAATCATCGAGCTGATCCGAGTCACATATTAACCTGTTATGTATGGGTGGGATGACATGCCCGAAATGCACCATGAAAGGTTAGTATTCAAAGATGATAAAATTGAAGGATGCATGATTTTTATCATGAAAACATTTTTCAAATTCCAATTTTTAGACAAAGAAAGGAGAACTAGTCCACGATCTTCCGGACATCCTGGTTCTCAAAAGCTATTTAAAACCCAAGATCATATGGCGGATCGGGCCTCAAGTCTCATGGTAGAATCAATTGTCATCATCGGACCAATCCGTTGCTCCACATGTCTATAATCAAATTTGTGATGATTTTCATTAATAGATGCAACTAAGAACAATACAAGATTACACTTCCGGATCCAAAGCATGTGAACCAAAGGGTGCTAAAACAGCGAAAAGCTTCAAAAACAAATGCGATAATCAAAATGCATTAAGAGGTAAAGTCCAGAAAGAGCCTTTTACTCGGGGGTGGGGAAATCATCGTCCAGCCACTCAATTATCACGTTCACCCGATTATCCGAGAACGGGTTGAATAAGTCCGACTCTGCATCCTCGGAGATGTCCTCATCTTCCAGCCATTTGCCTCCTTTAGAGAATACCTCGAATAAGGGGTTTAGGAATATCTTCCCTTTGGCCTTCCATGCGTCGGTGCCTATAAAATGGCCACCTTGGCGTCCACGGCGTCCACGGTCTCCATAACATTTGTTTCGACCTCGGCCTCGACCCGTATTATTCTTTACCATTCCATTATAACCCGGACCAACCTTGTGGTCATTTGAGCTCAAATTCGGAGGGTTAAGGATTCCCCGACCATATTTCCCTAATCCAACACCTGGAATAAATCCATTCGAGAGTAGCACTTTTCCCGCCATAGTCGCGGGTCTCGAAAGCTCCGGTGTAGCCACCTTTGCATCCGGCGATACATGCATGACGGATATAATGTCGAAGGTATGATAACTCAGCTCCTCCTCTTTTGAAGGTTCAACGTATGGAACCATCCCTTTTAAAGCGGCTCGATGTCCCGTCTCGCCATGGACGGTGATCGGTTGGCCCTTAACCACAGATTTTAACTTTTGATGTAGGGAGGAAGGTACCGCTCCGAAAACATGAATCCACGGTCTTCCCGGGAGCGGGGTGAAGGCGCTTGGAATGTCCAATACTTGGAACGGTATAGAGAAAGTTACCGGTCCAATGTCAATGTCCAGCTCAATCTCTCCTACAACATTCTTGGAGACTCCATAAAATGATCGGATGGTGGCCTTGGATGTCTTCACAAAATCTTCATTGATCCCCAAGCTTCTCAAAGTGCTTAGAGGACACAAGTTAAAAGCGGAACCGTTACCGATCGGGACGCGAGGAACCTCCTTCCCGTAACACCTCACGGCTATGTAAAGGGCTTTGTTGTGGACCCGCCCTTCTTTCGGGAAGTCTTCGTCGAAAAGGATATCTCGGTCCTTCGAAGGATAGCACCCACAAAATCTCCTAGTTGCACTTCGTTAATTGTTTCCGGAACATGCACCTCATCCAGCACTTTCAAAAGGGCATCCTTGTGCTTTTCAGAATTTTTGAAGAGATCCAGTAAGGAAATGCGTGCGGGCATTTTCCGCGGTTGGTCAACGACCTCATTTTCACCGGTCCTCACGACCGATTGCAACTTCTCAACCTCTTCCGCAGTTGGGACTCTCTTTTCGGAATCCGCTTCTCTCGGGGGATAACACCTTCCGGATCTCATTATGGCATCAATCTCGCCCGTTCCATAATCCCAGTGAACCGCCCTTGAGTTGTACTCTTCCACAGGCGGTAATTTAATCCTCACCGGTATGATCTTTTCTGGTAGTGATTCGGATGTTGATGGTTTTTCCGAACTAGAAGCTTCCAACTCCCAGCTATCAACTTTGTTCAAATCAATCACGAAACGAATCGGGGTATCTACCATCCCGATCATTTCATCCTCATGAACATCCTCGGGGTTATGTTCTGGACCTGGCCTTACTAGCGTGGCATTTTCTTCATTTAGATCCCTCTGCCTTTCCCTTCTGACTCTTAGGATAATCCCCTCAATTCTCATACCAATCTCCACCATATGTTGGAACGACGAGTAAGTGTACGCATACATGCGGTCAAAGTATTCCGCCGGAAGTGACTTCGATATGAACTCCAGCATTTCTCTCTCTGACAGCGGTGGTTGCACCATCACAGCATGTTTCTTCCATCTCCTCGCAAAGAGTTCAAAACTCTCATCTTCACCTTTCCCGATATTCAACAGATTAGCCTTAGTGAAATAACCTCGATTCCCGGCTTCAAAGTGTCGTATGAAGTGTTCGATAAATCCTCCCGACTTGGGACCCGGTCTAGGTCAATCAAGCGAAACCATGCTAGTGCGGGGCCCGTTAAACTATGTCCGAAGTTCCGGATCAATGTTTCGTCATCTTCATGGTGGCCAACCATTTGGCGAAGATAGTATGAGATATGCGCCAGAGGACACCTGGCGCCATTATACTTCGTACGGAAGACTACTTTTGGGTTCACGCCTTGGGGCGGAACATTCCTTGCTTGAGTAAGTGGCGTAATCATATCTTTCAACTCATCCATCTTTCTCGACACATTGTCTCCTTGCTCTTCCAGTAGAGCGATCTTTCGATTTTGTGTGTCTATAGCCCGCCGTATCTCCAAAATCTGCATATTCTCTTCTATTCTTGTGGCGTCATTCTTGGCCATCAATTGCGATAATTCCGCTACCATAGTCGTCAAATGACGTATATGCGTCTCCAGATTAGAAAGTCGCATATCGACCTCTTGGTTCTTCTGTTCATCCTGAGGGACCGCTTGGTCTTTGACTTCATCGACCGTTCCCACAAATTCTTCACTTTCGGGGTCATCCATTCCACCCCACCCATCGGGGACTATATCTCCGGAATCAACAAAGAAACTCGGGGGCGCCGAGTATAGCACTTTAAAGTTATAGCCACCACTATCTTCTCCTAAATTGTCCACTACTTCACCTCTTTCAAGAGCTTTCTGCATGAATCTTCTATCACCTCTGCGTGCTTTATCCAGGCGGACTTCATATTCATCTATCTCTTCGATTTCTTGGCCATCTTTAATGCTCATCAAATATCCCGAGGGTATTTTCAAAACAGCTCCCCTCGTAGGTTTCATCGCAAACTCCTCGGACAGCATGTCCACTGCCACGTAGGTCCCTTTAAAGGCAGCGTTTTCCATTCTTCCCATAACGCCCAAATTGATCAACTTTTCTAAGCAAGCTTCCTTTTGTTCCCGGGAAATACTCTCTCTTTCGGGGTATTGCGAGGCCAACTTCAAGGCATCCCGCATTTTATCCATATCCACTATGAACTCCAGAACCTCTTCTTCTTCACTTCCAAAAATCGCGTTCACCTCGCGATGCTCGAGTAACGGGTTCTGCTGCACATTTGGTTCAGCCTTATCAAACTCTAGAACCTTTCCATCGATTAATGCTTACACCTTGAACTTGAGAGCGAGACAGTTGTCCACGTTATGTCCCCTTTCTCCCATATGGTATATGCATGTTTGGGTGTCATCGTACCCAGGAAATCTTGGCGGGTGAGCTCTAGGTGGCTCTTTTGCTACTAATCGGTTCTCCAACAGCATGGGTAATAATTTGGATAAGGGTTGGGGTAGTGGGGTGAAAACAACTGGGTTCTTTTTTCTGAATTCCGGTGGTTTGGAAGCAGTCCGAGAGGAGGTACCTTGGGTAGGAGTTGAAGTCGAGAAATTTATGGGCTTTAGCGGGTTAGGGACAAAGGCTACTTCTCCGGTTTGCTCCCTAATATCCCTTCTCAAAGGGTATTGGCGTTTGAAAGGCGCTTCGGGTATCTTCTTTTCCCTTAGTGCCCACTCATGGCGTTCCGCCACCTTTATCGGGTGCGCAAACGTCTGACACCCAGAAGTGTTCAGCTTGTCGAAAAACTCAAAGGGAAGGGCCTTAAGAAACAGGTCTATTAGTTCTTCCTTCGGGACGGGCGGCTTTACCCGCACAACCGGTGCTCTCCATCTTTGGGCGTAGGCGCGAACGGCCTCACCCTTTCCCTTTACTGTCCTCAAAAGGTCCTTTCTAGTGAGGGCGGTCAAAGTATTAAACTTGTATTGCCGAAGGAACTCGTCTGCCGGTTTGTCCCAATCGACGAGCCTCTCCGGCTCCAATTCAATGAACCACGCCGGGGCTGCCCCAGATAGGCTCTCCTGGAAGGTGTTAACCAGTGATGAGTGGGATGTTGTCGGAGAACCGAGACATTCGGCGCAAATAATACTTCAAGTGCGCCTTGGGACACCCGGTCCCATTATATCTCCTCACAAAGTTCGGTTCCTTGTAGTCGGCGGGAACCTCTATCTTTTCAAATGGCGCTACTTTGTCGAACCTCGAAAGTTCATAACCACGACTCGCCAAACACTCTTCGATCTTAGCAAGCCTTCTTATCTCCTCTTCCATTTTGAGGACCTGTTTCTCTTTCTTTTCCAAATCTATCACAATAGGTGGATCCTTAGGCGGTCTCTCCGGATTCAAAGTGGGATTAGCGGCGGGCGCCGGATTAGCGTTCGCTCCATCAAATGACCCCGCAGGGGCTTGAGAATTTGGATCAACGGGGTATCTCCCCTGGCTTGCGATCAACATCGCTTTCATCTCCGCCACCATTATTGCGATCACGTTCATTTGGTTCTCCGGATTACCCACACGAGGTGCGAGCTCTTCTTGTTCCATCCTTAATTTGCGCGTTTTGCTACGAGTCCTCGTATTTGTCACTCCTGTTTTTGAACATCAAATTAGCATGGAAAATATTAAAGGATTGGAGACATTGATCCGTGGTAACCGACTTTTCTATATGTATGCATGAAATGCCCATAAAAGAAATAATATGTATCTATTACGGACCGGATTGTTCAAAAGTATCTAAAAGATAACAAATATGTAAAATCTAAATGGGGGAATGGATCTATCCAAGTCGGGGATGCTTCCACTCTTCTTGTTCTTCCGATCCATCGGAGTCCCACCGGTATGGGTCTTCTCCTTCCGCCGACATCCATTGCTCTGGATCTTCGGGAATGTACGGCTCTACTCCCGGTACGTAGGGTACTATATACTCTGGTTCATATGACTCCACCTCTTCAATCCGAGGAGATACGCACTCACGTACATATGGCTCGACTATTGATTGGCGATACTCCTTAAACTTCTGGATACACTCCTTGGAGGCTCCATGAATGTTCATCTCATCATCTAAATAATCCGGCCACTCAACTTGTTGTAGCGGGGAGTTCTTCAAAGCGTGAAGTATGAGTTTGATCCGGGCCCGATACAACTCCTTCGCTTCCTTTGTAAGCTTCCCTCGTGTCATATCAAACGAGAAAATTCCGGGACGGACATCCGGTGGTATTTCTTGTAGAACTCCAAATTGCCTCACCACTCGAATGGGGTAATACGCCGCGGCGCCGGTACATCCCAATAAGGGAATAGGGTTATCTTCAATACCCGAAATGCGAGCCTCCACTGCACCTTAGTTTGAGATTGTTGACTTTTTGAACCCCGGGACTTTGACCATGGATTTCGGCCACCTCCGGCAGCCATTGGCCGTGCCGCCGGTGGCAATCGACGTGTGTTCTCCTGCGAAGCAAAACCCCCATGTTAATTAGATCAATTAGTGTCGAATTACCCTTCAATTTGATCATTGAAACTCGACGTTCAAAGCTACAAATCGCGCGGGTAAGAGGTTGAAGACGACATTGTTTGGACCGGTTCGGCCAGGTCCGGCCGTGATCGAGACCGGGTCTCGAACAGGGTTCGAGACAGTGCATTTTGTGGGATTTTCAAAATTAAACAGAATTGGTGGGGAATTTTTGCAATTAAACCTCGAAATTGGACTTAGGGGCCTTAATATTATCTAGAAATGTGGTTTTGCCCAAAAATTTTCATCAATTTGCACAAAAGCCCCAAATTTTCCAATTTGCCCAAATTAGGGAAATGTTCAATTGGATGTCAATTTGACCAAATTGGACCATGAGACCTATGCCAATTGATTCAGAATGTATCAAAACCTTAGGGGTGGTCCAATTTTGCTATGAAGGTCCCTCAATTGAAAGTAATTTCAAAAATTGAGGAATTGAGGGACTAAATTGCAAGATTCTTTGGAAATTTTGTGCAATTCGTGCAATTTGCGCGATTGAGGGTGTAATTAATCAAATTGAAGTTCAAAGGGACTGCAATTGAATGTCTAGACTCTAAATGTGCGAAAATTGCAAATAAAATGACTCAATTTGTATTTTTTATGCAAATTCAACTCTAGGCATTATGAAGAAACACCTAAAATTGGATTCAATTTTCAATTTTTTATGAGGTCAATATTAAAAGGGAATTAAAAGAAAAATAGTGAACATTTTTGTGTATTTTTCTGACCTCGAAAAGTATTTTTTATGAATTTTGAAGTATTTTCCTATTTTTCGAAAATATTAAAAAAATGTGAAAAAATGAAAAATTATTTTTTGTTCCAAATTGGTTCCTTATGCTTGGCCAAGGCTTCCAATGTTGATTTTTTAATTTTTGATTTTTTGTGAATTTTTAGGAATTTTTAGAAAATAAAACTAAAAGAAAATTGACCAAAAAATCGGGTGTCAACGGAAGATGAGGATATTTCTGAAGATACAGAGTCGGACTTATTCAACCCGTTCCTGGATAATCGGGTGCACGTTATCATTGAGTGGCTGGAAGATGATTTCCCCACCCCGGAGTAAAAGGCTCTTTCTGAACTTTATCTTTTGATGCATTTCGATTATCGCATTTGTTTCTAAAATCTTTTCGCTCTTTCTTCCTTTTAGCACCCTTTGGGGTCTCATGCTGTGATCCAAGAAGTGCAGTACTATATTACCTTTAGTTGCATATATTAATGAAAACCATCTCAAGTTTTATTACAGACAAGTGGAGCAACGGATTGGTCCGATGATGACAATTGCTTATCTTGTGGAACTTGAGGCCCGATCCGCCACGTGATCTTGAATTTTAAATGGCTTTTTGAGAACAAGGATGTCTGAAAAGTTGTAGACTAGTTCTCTTTCCTTTTTTCAAAAATTGAATTCAAAAATGTTTTCATGTTAGATAAGATCATGCATTCTTTAATTTTGTTGTCTTTGAATACTAATCTTTCATGATGCATTTCGGGCATGTTATTCCACCCATGCATAACAGGTTAATATGTGACTCAAATCGGTTCGACGACTATGCATATGAAATTGATATAGAAGAGGCTGATGTGAGCGATATCAAGAGGGAATGGAATTGTTTTGAAGAGTCCAAGCCTCCCATCTACGAAGAACCCATCACTATTAATCCGGGAGACTCTACTTGCGTCAAAGAAGTGAAAGTGGGAGGACACCTATCTGCAGCAGATGTTTTAAGAGTGATGGCATTGCTCAAGGAATATCAAGATATTTTCGCCTGGTCATATCTTGACATGCCAGGTTTAGACCGTGAAATAGTGGAGCATGCTCTGTCCACCGATCCCGCTTGCACACCCGTTAATCGGCCATCTAGAAGAATGAATCCCGAATTAGCAGATAAGATCAAAAAGGAAGCGATGAAGCTCCTTAAAGTCGGATTTATTGAGGCTGTCCCATATGCTGATTGGGTCGCCAATATCGTGCTAGTTAAGAAGAAGGATGGGAGAATTAGAATATGCGTGGATTATCGGGACTTGAACAAAGCTAGCCCGAAAGATGATTTTCCCCTTCCGCACATTGATGTGCTCGTCGATAGCACTGCGGGCTTTGAGTTATTCTCCTTCATGGATGGATTCTCGGGGTATAACCAGATTATGTTGAAAGAAGAAGATAAGATCAAGACCTCATTCACTACACAATGGGGGATCTTACGTTATAAGGTCATGCCCTTTGGGACAAAAAACGCAGGGGCAACGTATCAAAGGGCTATGGTGACCCTTTTTCATGACATGATACATAAGGAGATGGAGGTCTATGTGGATGATATCATCGCCAAATCCAGGCCAGGAGAAGATCACGTTCAAGTGCTGAGGAAATTATTTGATCGATTAAGGAAATACAAGCTCAAACCGAATCTTGCAAAATGCGTATTTGGTGCAAGATCGGGAAAAGCGCTTGGATTTGTCGTAAGCGATCGTGGAATCGAAATCAACCCCTCCAAGATCAAAGCCATATGGGAAATAGGGACTCCTTCCACTGTTAAAGAAGTGAGGGGTCTACTTGGAAGATTGAATTATATATCCAAATTAATATCGCATTTGTCAGAAACGGCGAAACCCTTTTTCAAGCTTCTGAAGAAAGGCGCGAAAGTAAAATGGGATGCACAATGTCAACAAGCATTTGAAAAAATCAAGGAATACTTGGTATAACCTCCAGATCTGGTACCTCCTATCCCTAACGTTCCTTTAACTCTATATCTAACAGTTCATGATGAATCATTGGGAGCTTTATTAGCCCAAACCGACCCCAAGGATCGAAAGGAACGGGCCATTTATTATCCGAGCAAAAAGTTCACAGCATCTGAAGCTAAATACCCGTCGGTGGAAAGGACTTGCGTAGCATTGGTTTGGGTCCTCCACAGATTAAGGCGGTATACCCTGCATTATCATGTCCAACCGGTCACCGAGAATGACCCCATCAAATATCTCCTGGAAAAACCAGCCTTATTGGGAAAGATGGCCAAATGGCAAGTGCTTCTTTCGGAATTCGACATCAGAACTTCTCCTCAAAAATCTATCAAGGGGAGAGCAATTGCTAATATGCTAGCTGAAAATCCTCCTAAAGATGTTTGGGAACAAAACAAAGGAGATCAAATTTTGAACATATCTGAAGACAAATGGACAATGTACTTTGACAAATGTGATGAATCTCCTTTGGATCGCATTGAGGCGTTTTAATATCCACCGAATATCAACATTATCCAGTTTCGGCCAAGTTGGTATTCCCTTGCACCAACAACATTTCTCAATATGAGGCTTGCATACTAGGATTACAATTGGCCATCTCATTAAAGGTGAAGAAGCTATTGGTATATGGAGATTCCATGCTAATCATCCTACAAACTCAAGGGGAGTGGAAGATAAAAGATCCCAAGCTTATCCCTTATCATAAATACCTCGAAGAGCTGATCCAACATTTTGAGGAGATCACTTTCGAATATCTATCGAGAACTCAGAATCATTTTGCTGATGCTTTGGCCACATTGTTAGCCATGTTACAAGTACAAGATGGCCTTGAAATAGAGCCGTTAAGGATTGACAACCTTGATCAACATGCATCTTGCATGGTCATTGAAGAAGAACCGGATGAAGAACCATGGTATCATGACATCAAAAATTACCTGCTGAAGGGCGAATTCCCGCAAGGCATCCAACGGGAAGATAAGAAATATATCAGCAAGGTGGCATCAAAATTTTTCCTTAGTGGACGGATCCTATACAAGAGGTCCTTTGACTCGGTCCTATTGAGGTGCGTAAACGCCGGAGAAGCTAATCTCATTATGAAAGAGATTCATGAAGGGGAAGGTGGACCGCATATGAATGGTCACCTCCTCGCCAAGAAGATCATGAGACTCGGGTATTACGGGATGACTATCGAGTCGGATTGCAATCAGCACGTCAGATCCCGCCATCAATGCCAAGTGTACGGTGACAAGATAAATGCGCCGCCAATCGAACTACATCAAATGTCAGAACCTTGGCCATTTTCTATGTGGGGAATTGATATGATTGGCCCTATCAACCCAAAGGCCTCCAACGGACATCGTTTTATTCTGGTGGCTATTGACTACTTCACCAAATGAATTGAAGCTAGCTCATACGCCAACGTCACTACAAACAACGTGGCTAGATTCATCAAGAGGGATATCGTTTCAAGATATGGAGTTCCAAGAGCCATCATTACTGACAATGGCTCCAATTTGAACAACAAGGTAGTCGATCACCTATTGGATCAATTTAAGGTATGACACCTTAATTCTTCACCTTACCGCCCACAAATGAATGGAGCTATGGAAGCGGCAAACAAGAATATCAAGAAGATATTGGCCAAAACTGCTGAAAAATATCGAGATTGGCACGAAAGGTTGCCATATTCTCTCATGGCCTACCGAACTTCGATTCGTACTTTAACCGGGGCAACTCCCTACTCTTTGGTATACGGTATGGAAGCAGTCCTACCAGTAGAGGTGGAAATCCTCTCTTTAAGGATCCTGTCTCAAGTAGAACTCACAGAGGATGAGTGGAACCGGCGGAGACACGAGCAGTTGAATTTGATTGATGAAAAACGATTGAAGGCTATCCGCCATGGTCAAAGCTACCGGAAGAAAGTGGCCAGAGTTTTTAACAAGAAGGTCAAGCCTAGAAATTTTGAAACAGGGATGCTGGTTGTGAAGAAAATGCTCCCAAATGCTCAACACCCGGGAGGCAAATTCATGCCAAATTATGAAGGCCCCTACGTGATTCGGAAGATCTTATCCGGGGGAGCTTTTATACTTGTAAACGTAGATGGAGAAGAACTGGCGAGACCGGTAAATGCAGACGCCGTGAAGAGATATTATCCTTGAAATAAAATCGAGCTTCAAAGTGATTGATGAGCAGATCCGAGTCACTTAAAGTTTTGCATTCGCATGACATCTGCATACATGCATTTGCATATGTTTGTATTTTGCGGATGAACTTGGAGTCATCAAGAATCCTGAAGAACAACGGATCAAACGAGGGAGTCATTCCCGATTTAAAACTTTGAACATCTTTAATTGATTGTTTCCTTTTGTTTACGCAAGAAACAGGAATCAACATCCAAAGGAGATAGGAAGAAGTCACTTCGGGATTTGAAATTTTGAACATTCAGAATCGATTGTTTCCTTTTGTTTATGCGGGAAACAAGAGCCAACATCCGAAGGAGATAGGAAGAAGTCGCTTCGGGATTTGAAATTTTAAAACATCTTTAATCGATTGATTCCTTTTGTTTATGCGGGAAACGGGGAGTCAACATCCGAAGAAGACAGGGAGGAAGTCGCTCGGGATTTGAAGTTTTGAACATCTTTGAACCGATTGTTTTCTTTTATTTTTATAGGAGGCAGAAGCCTGCATTTGAAGAAGACAGGTTTGAGGTTCTCCTCTTTTATGAAGTATTTTCATACACTGTCATGCTTAAAAATTGAAAAAATTTGGATTTGTAAAGCCATAAAGCCCTTTCAAAGAAACATTCCTTTCAAGTTTCAGAAACATCTTTTGATGAAAACTTTTGCAAATGATGAATTTTGGTGAAATGCCCCGAGTTTTTATAAAAGGGTATGTTTTGAAAGCTTTTCAAAAGAATGATCCTTCGGATGAAAAGATGCAAGCATTGTCCTTAAACACGTCCTTGACACACTTGAGTGATGAGTGAGAGTGATAGAGTGAAAGAGCTTAATCTTGGGACGTAGGGATCATTCGCAGTGATTACATGGATTGAAATGATGAAATGCATTTCCATTTCAAAATTATCCATACACTGTTATATCCTTTGATAACCACTCTGAGCCAAAAGGGAGAAATTTTCTAGATATAACCTTGTCAAGAACCACCCCACGCTGGGGCAAATTTGGAGGTTCATTGGATGATTCCTTGGAGGAAAGATCGGGGTAAGACTTTTATTGTGCTAACTTGCATCAATCTTTTTGTGATAGCTTCGGGTGATTTCTAGCAGAGACTCGGAACAACTCAAAGTGAAGAAAAGCACTTCATTTCTATATTCCCAAACACTTTACCCTTTGATAAGCCAATTTGAGCTCTTAATATTCATTTCTAAACCCTTGTTGGTGATCACCTCCCTACACTGGGGCAAAACAAAGGAATTACCAGCAATGAGTCAAAAAGCATGATTGGAAAAATTCTTGATACTGGTTTCAAAAAGAGCCAATCAATGCAAAAAAAAAAAAAAAAAAAAAGGCAAGAAGCAAAAGGGCTAAAAAGCAAAGTGCCTGGTAAAAGCAAGGCCAAAGCCCATGAAAAGAGCACCCCGCAAAGGGGCAAATTCTGAAGAAAAATCATCAAGATGAAAAGAGGAAAATCCTCAAAACAAGCTGAAGAAAGCCGATTATGAAAAGCCCTCAAAAGCAAATGAATGCTGATAAAAATGTCGAGGTGATCACCAAAGTGCACCCCTCTTTTGAAAATATGGCCTTTTCTTAAAAAGCCCACCCTAAGCCAAGATACAACCTGTCACCAAAACTTTTTTGATCTAAGAGGTGTTTCAGGTTGATGCAAGAGATCACACAGGAAGCTACCACTTAAAGAGGTAACTACAATCCTGTCTTATCATGTCTTCGGGGTTTTTGACTTGTAGACCCGAAGAAGCAATTTTTGATTAATGTTCATTTCTAAGCCTCAAAATGAATATCCTTTGATAAGCCTTTGACCTGGCTCGAATTACGGTCCCTTTTAAAATGCCTTCTCTGATTAGTCGGATTGTATGCATCTCGAATGATCCCGAAACCTCGAGGTGAGGTTTCCTGTGAGCGGATTTGAATTTTAAGAAAAGCCTTCCCAAAATGGTGAGAAGTTCTCTTGGATGAAGGGAAATCCTTTTGAAAAACTTTTAAAACAACCTTTTTATAGAACACTCGGGATATGTCATTCAAAATCCATCCCCGGTGAAAAGTTGAACTTGTGATTAGATATGTTTCTTTCACAAATACACTTTGGAAATTTTGCTTGGAATTCTTAAGTTTCTCCCCAGAACTTAAATTTGTCATTCTAATGATGTTTGATTGAACTTTTTGCAAGTCCCTTAGTGATCCCAAATCCTAAGAAAAGTTGCATTTTAAAGATTTGACTAACTTTGATTCTCTGCAAGTCTTCTGGCATCTCCGGGTCCTCGGACCCTCTCGTCTAAAAATTTGAAAATAGGGTTTGAGCTTACGTAGGTTCACTAGTAAACCTAGAACCTCAGATGGAACCCCCTTCTTTGAAAATTTGAAAATCGGGTTTGAGTTTACGTAGGTACCCTAGTGAACCTAGGTCCTCGGATGACACCCTCCTCTTTTGAAAATTTGAAATAGGGTTTGAGCTTACGTAGGTACACTAGTAAACCTAGGTCCTCAGATGGCACCCTCCTCTTTTGAAAATTTGAAATCCTCTTTTGAAAATTTGAAATAGGGTTTGAGCTTACGTAGGTATACTAGTAAACCTAGGTCCTCGGATGGCACCCTCCTTTTTTGAAACTTTGAAATAGGGTTTGAGCTTCTGTAGGTACACTAGTAAACCTAGGTCCTTAGATGGCACCCTCCTCCTTTGAAAATTTGAAAATAGGGTTTGAGCTTCCGTAGGTACACTAGTAAACCTAGGTCCTCGGATGGCACCCTCTCCTTTGAAAATTTGAAAATAGGGTTTGAGCTTCTGTAGGTACACTAGTAAACCTAGGTCCTCGGATGGCACCCTCCTCTTTTGAAAATTTGAAATAGGGTTTGAGCTTCTATAGGTACACTAGTAAACCTAGGTCCTCGGATGGCACCCTCTTCCTTTGAAAATTTGAAATAGGGTTTGTTACGCCCCGTGTCCTTCCGACGCGCCAACATCCCTCATTCACGCCTTATTTCTCCCGGGATCGACACGGCGATAAACTTAACGTAATGCGATATGCACATGCGGAAGCGATACAACACCCAAACAATAAAACTCAACAGAATGACTTAAGAAACCAGAGATTCAATAATATAAAGGCACAACATCCATACAACATAGTAACATAGTAATACACATAAAAAGGGGGTTCGACGACGGTGATACAACTCAAGGGGGGCAACTACTACCGAAACATCCAAAATGTTATCCTAAGGGTCAAGCTTGCCATCCGTGGACTTGGCAGCAGGTGGGGTGTACTCGGACTCTGACTCCTCGAACTCCAACTCCAGCTCGGACTCGGAAGTGTCCATGGGGTCGTCCTCGGCATCCCTCGGCTCGACGATCTCTCCGGCCTCTCCGGGGTCCTCAAGCTCCGGAAGCTCCGGCTCGGCTACTAGCTCCGGCTCGACGGGTTCGCCCTCGGGAACAACGGCCTCCATCTGTCTCGCGGCTCTTAGCACCTCGTCCGGTATAACGCAGTCCCTCAATGACCCAAAAAGTATGTCCCCATCCTTGTAGGTCCAAGACGAGAAGGTGTGCGGTATCCAACTCTCACCTCCCTCGTCAACCCATAACGTGTTAGCCCTCCTATAGTACACCTGTTCTGGCCCTCTTGGATACTCGGTGACTACGGACTCAAAATCCTTCAGCAATCCAAAAAGCGTCGGCATCCTCAAGGTCGGTGGTTTGAAAAGTGGGTCCCACAAAGGGGTGAGATGAAAATCCCAGTAAGGTGGATCTAAGCCGACCCTAGGGTATGGTACCTCCGAGCTACTCAAACTAAGATAAATAACCCAGCACACACAGACAATCCAAATCAATAAGAAATCAATCCAAAACCGACGACACATAAGTTCTAAATCCAACGGTCAAACGACTATACTATGGCACTTTAGACTTCGGGCACTACCGCAATTCAATCACACGTGGCATCCATATCAAGCAGTCCATTCTCGGGCCCGCGTCTCAACGCATCGGGCTTATAACACATCCTCTCAATCATCTAGCCCGCGTAATTACGCATCGGGCTTAAAATATATTCTCGGTACTCGGGCTCGTGTAATAACACATCGGGCTTAAAATATATTCTCGGTATATATATGTATATATATACGTGTGCACACACGGGGTCTCGAAACTTAGGAATACGCTCCATTAAAACTCGGTCTCGGACAATCAAACGAATACGGCATCACTATGGCCTCGGACGACTTGATTGAATACGACCTTTATACCTTCTCGGTCTCGGACAATCGGACGAATATGGCATCACTATGGCCTCGGGCGACTTGATTGAATACGACCATATATGTCATAGTATAATATAATCGGCTATAAACCCCGCGTTTAACGCATCAGGGTACCAATACTCATAATTCACAACCAGAGGCTTTCATTAATAAACTTCATGATCGAGTATAACAAATAAAGCCCAATAGCACAACGGTTCAACCGTGCTACCTAACACATGGTTCGCGCATCACAAATTAGCCGATTCTCACCTTGACACTTTTCAAGGTTCACATATCAATATAAAACACTATGACACACCTTTAATGCACCATTTCCGTTCAGCCCCAAATCAATCACATAATGCCTCATTTTATTCCAACCGAATTCACAACCGGTCCGGCACGTACTCCAACATGTAACATCACATTTCCGCCACATGGCCGAACATATCATGGTCCCAACTCAGCAATTTTCCCTAATTTTCACAACAATTCCGGCAATAACAAACAAGATCACAACGTGCAACAACTCACATCCAATTCGCACCTAAGGCCGAATCTAGCATGCTCAGCCCATAACCCTCATCTTAGACCATCATTTAATACCCAAATCAACGAAGAACATGTTCATTTATCAACCCAAATTTCGGATCAATAGCAGGTCAGAATTTCCAAAACCGGTCTCTCCATTTTCACGCCCAAACAGCCCATAAATCAACCTAATCCATAAACTACCAAGCTCCTTAGTAACCCATAGTCCTAAGGAAGGATTAGAGCCACTTACAAGTCCTTTTTGGCGAAGAAAACCCGGCGGATGAGCGGCGACTTCTCGTGACCAGATTTCAACCCAAGCTGTCCCCTTTGGTTCAAACAAGAGAGCAACACTTTTAGTCCATGAAATCCTCCCAAAATCCACCAATGAACCTCACTTAAACTATCCTAGATGATTGTGGCAAGATTCTAGCTCCTTACCTTCAAATGAGGAGCAAAACCCCAAGAACAACCCCTCCCTCTAACTTGCTGCACCGGCGTCCAAAGAGGGAGAGAGAGATGGTTCGGTGGTGGTGGCGGCTCACAGTGGTTCACGATCAAGAGGGGAGAAGAAGTGGTGGTGGTGACGGCGCCGGCTCCTCCTCGGCGTCACCGGAAGAGAGGGGTGAGAGGGAGAGAAATGAGAGAACTTGAGAGAATGTTTTGAGTGAGAGTGAAAATGAAGGTGGGAGAATGAGAGGGGAGGTAGCTTCAGCCCATAAGAGAGGAGAGAAGAAGAGAGAGAGAGAGTGATTAAGGTGACCCAACTTCAATCAAGAGTAACTAGTGAGTGGGGTGGGTGAAGGACATGAATAGTAGGGAATAGTGGCATTAAGTGAAGGGATTTTTTGGGGTTTTGATGAGTCTTGGAACTTGGGCCTTTCAAGAGCACTTTTTCCTCTTCATTCTTTGATATAATTGGCTGAAGTGATGGGATGGTGAAGTGGCCAAAATTTTCCTTCGCGATTTCTCAAGATGCTGAACGAAATTCGGTATCGGGGTGCGCTTCTCGCTTCGCGATTTGATCTCCACTTTTTCGACTCATACTTGTGATATAAAATCCTTATTAACTCTGGTGAGGCGACGTCCAATTTATTTGCACTGGAATTCTCAAACACCCGGCCGTCGATTTCGAAGTTCACTTCGCGCTAAAAATTAGCCGATCGCGGTTTCGGTGCATCTCGGATCGACGGGCGGCTCTCGGGAGCTACGTGTATCGACCCGTGATTTTTATCACGTTTAAGAATTATTCGGACCACGGCGATCCTGGTTGTCATGTAATCGCGAGGAACGCATCGGTCTGCCCGGGACGCGATCGTCGAGAATTAGTTCGGGGTTATCCGCAAATCATGCTGTGGTCTAGCGGAACCACCCGCGGTCCATTTGCACGACGCTAGCGGATTGTTCTGACACTAATCTTAGATCGACTTGCATGGCCTAGAATGTACCCTCGGCGATCCTTATGGTCGGGATACTAGTCCGCGGCCGAGTTCTTTAGTCCGCGTACTATCCTATTTAGCCATTCCCCTTTGGTCGATCGTCTCTAGAGTGATCAATTCCGAGTGAGATTATTGAAAGCATCACTGCTCATTTTATTCATAAACTTCGAAATGGGGTCGAAATTCATAATGTCACGGGGTTTGAGCTTTTGTAGGTACACTAGTAAACCTAGGTCCTCGGATGGCACCCTCTTCGTTGAAAATTTGAAAATAGGGTTTGAGCTTCCGTAGGTACACTAGTAAACCTAGGTCGTCGGATGACACCCTCTCCTTTGAAAATTTGAAAATAGGGTTTGAGCTTTTGCATGTACACTAGTAAACCTAGGTCCTCGGATGGCACCTTCTCCTTTGAAAATTTGAAAATAGGGTTTGAGCTTACGTAGGTACACTAGTGAACCTAGGTCCTCAGATGGCACCCTCCTCTTTTAATAGGTGAATCCCTAGTGGATAGCCAACCCATTTTAAATAGGTGAAACCTCTTTGTTACAAGGGTGAGCCTCCCTTCTAGACAGTGAGTCCCTTCCTAGAGGATAACCGATATGCATTTTAGATGGCGAGTCCCTTCCTAGAGGATAGCCAATCTCATTTTAAATAGGTGAAACCCCTTTGTTGCAAGGGTGAACCTTTCTTCCAGACGGTGAGTCCCTTCCTAAAGGATAGCCAATCTCATTTTAATAGGTGAAACCCCTTTGTTACAAGGGTGAACCTCTCTCCCGAACAGTGAGTCCCTTCCTAGAGGATAGCCGATATGCATTTTAAATGGTAAGTCCCTTCCTAGAGGATAGCCAATCTCATTTTAAATAGGTGAAACCCCTTTGTTACAAGGGTGAACCTCCCTTCCAGACGGTGATTCCCTTCCTAGAGGATAACCGATCTGCCCTTTTAAATGGTGATTCCCTTCCTAGAAGATAGCCAATCTCATTTTAAATAGATGAAACTCCTTTGTTACAAGAGTGAACCTCCCTTTCGGATGGTGATTCCCTTCCTAGAGGATAGCCGATCTGCCCTTTTAAATGGTGATTCCCTTCCTAGAGGATAGCCAATCTCATTTTAAATAGGTGAAACTCCTTTGTTACAAGGGTGAACTTCCCTTCCAAATCTCCAAACCACAACTCGACACCGGGCGGACACTGATTATCATAAAATCTCGCGAACCGTTTAAAGGTAATTCTATGCACTTATTTTCTCAACCTCATATCAACAAATCTCATACCACAGACGGGTAAGGCGTAGGTAAGTATCTCTCTTTTCTCATTTCTCTTTCACATAAAATGAGCATGAGCTGAAATACCGCTGAGTCAAAGCTTTAACGACAAAGGTAAGGCAATCGAATGTCAAGACTTGTTTTCTTTAGATTTTTCCCCGGTAGAGTCGATTAAGGATCTAGGTGTCACATTGTCTTTGAAAGCAACCTCTAACCGAGATTACTTTCAAAGAGGGGCAATTGTTGACACTTGATTTTTGATCAATTTTCATTTAGTTTTATTTTCTAAAAATTCCCAAAAATTCACAAAAAATTAAAAAATCAACATTGGAAGCCTTGGCCAAGCATAAGGAACCAATTTTGAACAAAAAATAAATTTTCATATTTTTCACATTTTTTAATATTTTCGAAAAATAAGGAAATATTAGAAAATTCATAAAAAAATGCTTTTCGAGGTCACAAAAATACCCAAAAATGTCCAATATTTTTCTTTTAATTCCATTTTCATATTGACCTCAAGAAAAATTGAAAATTGAATCCAATTTTAGGTGTTTCTTCATAATGCCAAAGGTTGAATTTGCATAAAAAAATACCAATTGAGTCTTTTTATTTGCAATTTTTGCACATTTAGAGTCTTGATATTCAATTGCAGTCCCTTTGAACTTCAATATGATCGATTGCACCCCCAATTGCGCGAATTGCATGAATTAGACAAAAATCCCCAAAATATTTGCAATTTAGTCCCTCAACTTGCCAATTTTTTAAATTACTCTTAATTGAGGGACTTTCGTGGTAAAATTGGACCGTCCCCTTAGGTTTTTACACATTCTGAATCGATTGGCATAGGTGGTTTGGTCCAATTTGATCAATTAGTCGTCCAATTGAGCTTTTCCCCAAATTGGGAATTTTGAAAAATTTGGGGCTTTCATAGAAATTGAAGTGAACTTTTGGGAAAAATTGCATTTCTAGATAGAATTCATGCCACTAAGTTCAATTTTGAAGTTTAATTGCGAAAATTCCCCACCAATTTTGCTTAATTTTGAAAATTAGGGGAATTTCAGCATGCGAACTAGTTTAGACCGGTGCGAATGCCGGTCGGACCGGTCGAATCGGTCCCGAACGGTGTCATTGTCTTCCTCAAAGTGCATGCGCGAATGAACAGTATTTGGGCGAATTTTGACAAGCAAATTGATTGGGCAATCGACGGTAATTGGACTAATTGACTTGGGCGTTTTATACACGAAGTAACCATGCGTCGATTAAGCCTGGTTTCGGGGACAATGGCCGCTAGACGAGCTCCGGCGAGTCGGTCAAAATCTCGGCGATGTAAAAAGTCAACACTCTCAACCCGGGATGCAATTTGAGCTCGTTTAAGGCTCGACGGACATCTAACAGACTTGGACGGAATCCCAATGACTCCGTCACCGTCCGACAAGCTAATTGGCATGTGATTGGCCCGTAGGAGTCTCGGCCGGCTTACGCCCGTGCGCGCGCAATTTCAAAGATCGAGTATAAAAGGCCAAGAAGGTTCTCGATAAAAAAAAAAGAGGCTCATTCGCTCGCTCACGCACCAGAATTGTGACATCCCAAATTTCGACCCGATTCGGAACTAATGAATGAATGAATATCCGACGATGTATTCCAGTTATATCTCGCCCGAAGGCGATCACTCATGGGTTGACAAACCGAAGGGGAAAGGCCGACCGGGAGGTACAACGTAGACCTAGGAAACTCGCGTGAGAAATGACACTTAGACCCTAGGAATTGTCGAGGAAAAGTTTTGGGACCGTTAAGGACCGGTCTAAGAACGATTAATGAACATATGGCTAGTGTTGTACGATTGGGTCGCGGGTGGTTCCGCTCGCCAACGTATAATTTGCCAAAATCTCCTTAATTCGAACTATGACGATCGGGATAATCGGAACTAGCGACGAACCCTCGCATTCCTGGGACAATCGAGGTCGCCAAATCTCGAGTATTCTAAATAGTGATGAGAATCACGAGGTTGCTACGCGTACATGCCTAATAAGCCGCTCGTTAGTTTGAGATAAATTGGAATCAAGATCGGCGGTATTCGGAAGTGAAATTAGAATTGGTTCGGGGATCAAATTTGGAGAGGTCCAATGAAAAAATTTTGGACATCGTCTCATCGAAGATTTGGACCTTAGAATGTGTTGACACTCGATTTTTAATCAATTTTCTTTTAATTTTATTTTCCAAGATTTATCAAAAATTCACAAAAAATCAAAAAATTAAAAAAATCAACATTGGAAGCCTTGGCCAAGCCTAAGGAACCAATTTGGAACAAAAAATAATTTTTCATATTTTTCGCATTTTTTATATTTTCGAAAAATAGGAAAAATCTTTGAAAAATCATAAAAAATACTTTTAGAGGTCACAAAAATACACAAAAATATCCAATATTTTTCTTTTAATTCCTTTTAATATTGACCTCAAGAAAAATCGAAAATCAAGTTCGATTTTGGGTGTTTCTTCACAACGCTTAAGGTTGAATTTGCACAAAAAATACCAATTGAGTCTTTTTATTTGCAATTTTTGCACATTTAGAGTCTAGACATTCAATTGTAGTCCCTTTGAACTTCAATTTGATCAATTACACCCTAAATTGCGCGAATTGCACTGATTGCACAAAATCCCCAAATTTACGTGCAATTTAGTCCCTCAATTGGCCAATTTTGAAATTACTTTTAATTGAGGGACTATCATAGTGAAATTGGACTGTCCCCCTATGTTTTCATGCATTTCAAATTGATTGGCATAGGTCTCATGGTCCAATTTGATCAAATCGACATCCAATTGAACTTTTCCCCAAATTGGGAATTTTGAAAAATTTGGGGGTTTTGTATAAATTGATGGGAAATTTTGGGCAAAACCACATTTCTAGATAATATCTAGGCCCCCGAGTCCAATTTTGAGGTTTAATTGCAAAAATTCCCGCTCGATTTCGATTAATTTTGAAATTTATATGAAAATTACTGTATGAACCGGTTCGGACCGGTCTGACGCCCGGTTGGACCGGTCGAACCGGTCCAGACATGATATCGTCTTCCCAGATGACTCGCGCCAATTTACAGATTGATAGGCGAACTTCAACGATCAAATTAAACTCCAATTCGATGCTAATTGATTTAATTAGTTTGGGGCTTTTGTCCAACAGGTCGTGACGCGTCGATTGCTACCGGCGGCACGGCCAATGGCCGCCGGAGCACGGCGGAATTGCAGGTTAAAGGCCCGGCGAAGCAGAAAGTCAACATTCTCAAGTTTAAGGCTAATTCACGCTCGTTTGTGGACGATTGAAGGTTAGACGGCTTTGGACGGAATGTTAACCAACTCCGTCACCGTCCCGTGAGCCCAAATCCGCGTGATTGGCACGTGACAGCTCGGCGAGACCCCTCCCCGTACGCGCCAAATTTCAAAAACGAGTATAAAAGGGAGGAAGGTTCTCGATCAAAGGGGAGGCTCATTTGCTCGCTCAAACACACCGGAATAGAGAGAGAAAGAGAGGGAAAGCTAGAGAGAGAGGCTCCGGCGTAGAGTGGTCAGAGTTGCGGACCGAGGCTGTGAGGTCTTCGTCGCCGTCGTTCCCGGCCAAATCAGGTCATCGGGCCACCGCCAGAAGCTTCTTTGAACTTCCAGAAGACGATCGCGGCGGCTCGTTCGGCCTCAAACCTCCATATCGGGTGAGTAGACTTCTCGATCATTCTACTGTACACTAATGGCATCTTGCAATTAGAGTGTGCATTTTGCCTTTGGAACCTCACTGACCACGATCGCATCTTGTTTGTGCATTGATTTTGTGCGAAAACCTCGAGTCGAACCTCCATTGCGGCTCGGTGCGGCCGAACACCGGCCGGACCTTCCTAGTCATCGCGAGTCCAATCGGGACTCGAGGTAAGTGTCCTGAACTCATATTGAGTGTGCCTGAAGCTTTGATTCGATAGTTATGATCTGTGTTGCTTGATTGAGATACGTGATGCCGCGATTGTATATGCTTTGATTCTCGCGATTGGTTCGGTGAAGTGCTTTGATTCTTGAGTATGTCATTCTAGAGGATAAATAGAGTCGATCGCCGTTGGTTTGAGGTCTTTCCGGCGAGATCTCACTGTTGGATCTCGCCGGAGAGCTCTCGGCCGTCCATAAAGCTGTTGCGAGGTTGAAGACGCCCGAGCCGACGTGGCACGGTCAACAGGTCGGCGGCCGGGTGTCGTGCGCCGAGTGGTCCAGGTCACGGCTGACTCAGGCTGGTCGTTGGCGCGAAGAGGCTGAGTCGGCCTTGATCCAACGGTTAGGATAAATAGTTAGGTTTGATTGATAACCGTTGGATCTGTTTTTTCGTAATTTTGAAATATTAGTATATTAGGCGAAAATAAAAATTGGTGAAACGGCGCCGTTTTAGTTAGTGATTAGGTGACGTCGTTTGGCTTCGGACGGAATGAATGGTCGGGATTAGGTCTAGGTTAGATCCGGACCGTCCGTTTAGTTAGATGGTGCGACGCCGTTTTGCTAATGAGCGATAAACGGCTCGGATTGAGCCATAGGATCAAATCTTAGCCGTCCGCGCTGTAAAAGCGATGCGGCACCATTTTATAAAGACTAAAGCGTCGTCGTTTTAGTCTAGGAGAAAGGAATGGCTCGGATTGAGCCTCAACGTCTAATCGTGACAGTCTGCCATTTATGCTGATGCGGCGTCGTTTCTTTCGGTAGAGGGCCGACGGCTGAGATTGATTCGCAGATTGATCTCGGCCGTCCATCCTTTTTGACATATTCAGATATTAGGAATTAGATTTAGAAAATTCAAGAAAATAAAAAATAAATAGAAAATAGAGGACGGCGTCATTTTTGTGTTGAGCGGATAGTACGTAGGCGGTCGGACCGGGTTGACCGGTCATTGACCGGGTTGACCCGGTCCGGTTTATTAATAAAAAAATAATAAAAAAATAAAAAGAAATTTCCAAAAATCCAAAAAAATTGTAAAAATACTTAGAAAATTCATAAAAATTCCCGGATTTTCATAAAAAATTTCTAAAAATTTGTAGATCGATTCGGGACTCATAAAGTCCGGATCGAAAATTTTTGAGACTTCGAGGGTTGATTCACATCGATCCGGAAAATTTCCAATATTTTTGAAAAATAAATAAAAATTCCAAAAAATAGGAAAAATTAGAAAAATTCCATAAAATTACAAAAAATAGGAAATGGCCACATTCAACTGGCCCGACCCCAATTTTGCGATTTTCGGGTTCCGAACTCCCAAAAATGACCGTTCTACCCTTCTGGGCCTTCCGCCCCAAATTTTTACCAAATCACCCCGACACCCAATTTTGATTTTTGTGTGGGCCGATAGGGCCATTTTAGACATATCAAACCTTGATTAATTGATTTGATTGCTTGTAATGATTTTGATTGCGCATTAATTTTTCTGATTGTGATTGATTAGGATAAAAAATTCCCATCTGCATGAAAACTTAGAATTGTTAGGGCCTACCTCACCCGATATTACATCTGTATGAATTCCTAGGTTAGAAAAACAATCAACATCGGTAACCGAAAGGGCGTCAAATATGAAATTTGGCGTAACCAAGTCCCCGGACCCAAAATCTCTGGTTTGCGCGGAACCGAACGGTTTCTCCCGACCGCTCGGTAAGGTTTTCCGATCGTACCTTCCAATAAATCGATCGGTGGCGACTCCAAATTGCATGTACATCTCGCACATGCCACCCGACCACACAAGGTCAATTTCGATATTTGATAAATTTTACCCAACATCGCGATTCGAGTAATGGGTCTTGGGAGAGACCCGCGATCCCATTCCATACCTAATTATAAATATAAAAAGGGGATCGGCTCGTTAGCCCTCGCCCCGCCGGGACCGACCGGAGGAGGGTCGCGACAGATTAGCGACTCCGATGGGGAATTCTTAAGAGGACTTAAGCCGATAAAAATGTTGATTGTTTTCTAACCTCGTCTTCCTGAGATGCTCTTGAAGGTGAGGTACGTCCAATAACAAAAAGTGTTAAATGTTGATGTAGATGGGAGTTATAAGGGGTGGCATCTGTGCTAACCATTTTTGATGCAGATATGGAGTTTTGGATTGTTTGTTTATTTATGTAAATTTTGAAGCGATGTT